>NW_024539503.1:0-5690 GCF_016758775.1 Suillus clintonianus | reverse complement strand
TACTGAAGCAACGTATGAAACGAGGGCGAGGTAAAACTGAACGTCAGGATCGTCGACCGGTATCTCAGGGCGATCGATCAAGGCATCGGCGGTACGCCGAAATACGTCTAGCTGACACATCGTGACCGTGAGGAAGTCGATGCATTTCGCTGGGACTCGAACACTGGTCTAACAATATGTTGAAGCGCGCCACACACAGACGTTTAGCCAATCGAACTTACCTTGGTTTCACCATCGCCCAATGACAACGTTGTCACGTTGTCCTCCTCATCTGCCATCTCCAATGGGTATGTCAGAAGGACATCGGCCATCGACTCATTGCGAGCGTTCATGGTGAGAGCGATTGGGTCTTTCGGTAGAGGCATGGTAGTGGGGCTGATGGTGTGCTAACTTGAAGGTATGATCGCGCACTGGTTCAAAGCTAACCACGTCGTTTTTCCCACAGGCATGCGATCACGTGATCGTAATTAGCCGAAATGTTCATTTTGGGTGAATTGACCAATGACCGACCCTTGCACCTGCGATCAACTGCCTTCCTGCCTTTTCTCCCACTACCAACTGCCTTCCTGCTTTCACCATGGTTGTTATAAAGCCAAACCACTATCGAATGGTTCCCGCAGCAACGCAGCCTGCAGCTGCGACTCAACCTGCATTGCCATCGCAGGTACCACCGCCAGCTGCTTCACAGTCGCAGGCAGATGTAAGCATGGACCGTGCGCCAGCTGCTTCACAGTCGCAGGAAGATGTGGGGATGGACCGTGCGCCAGCAGGATCTGCGAATGTGCGAAGGACTCATCAGCAACCGGCCGCGGTGGGGAATAGAAAAAGCACCCGAGTTCGACGTGCCCCCAAGCAACACAATGACACCTTCCATGCACGCGCCTTACGCCCGATTGACCCCGATCAAGCACGAAGACACATGGAGGTCGATGAAGGTGAGGAGATGGTCGTGGAGCAGCAAAAGGAGGTTTCAGAGATATCGGAGGAAGCAACGTGGTAAGTCTCAACGCTCCCTGTGCATCAATCATACGAGGCTCACATGGTGCTCAGTTTTGTATATACTGCCACGATATCGGATCATTCATTTGGACGTGCATTGTGCCAACCTGTGGGAATCAACGTTTGCGTCAGGAAGGAGCATGGAGATCATGGATGCGTGGACGCTACGCCAAATCCACGTACTGGCAGGCGATTGGTTACAGAAGAGACATTCAAGTGCCCTCAGTGTTATCGCAATGAATCTCAACCCATTCCGGTGAGTACGCTCACGCTATGATACCTATCGCAAAGCGGATGACATCTTTCTACTGACTAGTACATCATATATGGATACTCAGTAAGGCAAGATTATCTCCACCGGAACTACTTCCCCCTTCTCGCCATCTTCTTGACTTGGAGCGGATTTGGCAGTCCTTATGCGTCCAACAACGTCCAGGCCATGCTCAAGGCGCAGTTCACCGTCGATCCATCTAGGGTACGTCGTGGCTTCAACTGCTATCATAGCGAGCAGCCAGCTTAGTGAAAGCAGCTACGCATAGCTACAAGAGCTCTCAAATCTGGGAACAACAATCCACGCGCCATGGATCCCCACTTTCAGTGGCTGGAGAGCGTGAAGTACGAAGGAAATCTCTTACTCTTCATCAATACCCATTCGGATACCGAGACTGGTGACCTTGTCGTTTCCGGTAACCCGAAGCACGCTGGGTCTGTACCGATTCATGAGGTGCGTATCTTGTACTTTTTCGTTCACCGCACGTCATCAGCAACTAATCGAATTCGCTTCAGCTGATAGAAAACTACATCGGAGACCATCATCTGGCAGCTGCCGCACAGGCGATCGCATCAATCAACTCGAAGCCTGGGGTTGGCCCATGCACTCGTGGCCTTGTCATCTGCACGTGTGGAGCGACTGGGAGAGTGCCCAAAAGTGCCGAGCTGTTGAAGAGTTTCGTCGAGAAGTACGTGTATATATTCCAGCATTATAATCGAAATTGACATCTTTTATTATCAGTGACATTTTTGATTTTGTTCTCACTTTTGCAGGCGTCTATACCATGGACACAATCGTTGCGCCCGCCTTGACCCGGTTCGTCGAAAATGTGTACATCTACGACATGAAGATCTGGGACGCACTTGAAAAGTCGTTCGGCGAGGATCTTCACGCACTCAAGCAGGCGCCAGTGATGTTGGCGTTCGCCGACATACGTATTGGCCCGAACAATACTCGCGAACGTGTGGTCGATTCACGGGTGCTCGCGTACTCGAACCTCTTGGATGGCAGGCCTTGGGGCCTGGATATATTCCGTTGCTTGAACGCAAAATGTGGTGCCCCATCCTACAACATCATCTTTCACCCTTACGGCAAAAAGTACTATGGGAGGTACTGGTTGAACACGAACATCAGGTATACCTGCCTCCAGTGCCGCATGACCGTAAACAAGATCCCATGTCCAAAATGGATCCACGCAGCTTTCTCTCAGAATTATGGGCGAGTCTGGTATCAGTGGCCACTGACTGCAGCACAATTACGCGACATTGGTGTCACGCGATGATCCTGGACTACGTCGCTCTTTGTAATGTAGATACAATGTCGTCGTTGCTTTCATATATCGATGTTATATCCCGTCACACTTGCTCAGAATTCTACCACGTAACTGAGTGAACTACAGCCATTGCGCAATCGAGTCCTACACCTGGCGCGTGCTTGCTTCTTTGTAACACCTAACGAAATAATAGGTTTGGGAATCTATTGTGCACATGTGTCTCGGCACCATCACAACATCATGCCTATATCAGACGCTACGTCGTCTTTGTGAATTGTGGACTTATGAGCAACTGCTTCCATTTTATCGACTTTGCGTGGCACATTATAAGACAAACTACTGTAGCCCTCATAGTATCTCATGTTTCGGCAAAGTCGTACTTCTTGCAATATATCATCCAGCAAGCCAGATATCTGTACATCACCTGCATGTATCCACTTGACTCTATGCGCCGGCCTCATAATAGGCATACAATACGCGCAGGGAGTAGTATACATGTCCACGCAATATTTGATGCATGAACTCGAGACCAGGGCGCAACTTATTTTCAGATTCAACCGGTAAAATACCCTAAAACAAATGTCCCGTCGTCAACCTCCCACAGCATGCCAGCGACACTCTCCAACCCCGAAAATTGGAGTCCAGCTACGAGATGGATTACTCTATGTCTGAGTCAAGCATGTACGTTCAGGCAAGCTGCGCCAACTCGCAGTAAGTGGCATCCTACGCCCGCCCCTCAATTTCTCCGCGATGCAGGTATCAAAGTCCCTCGAGTACACGCGGAGGTACTCGTACAGCATGCCTAGAGCGACGATGGCGAGGAAGGAGAAGACGAACTGGAGGTGCGAACGGATATGCCATTGGGAGAGTACAATGCGCTGGGTTGATGCTTGTGCGCTGCGGCAACTGTGGTTGAGGTTGTGATTGCGGTTGTGGCTGGGGTTAGGGTGACAGTGCAGCGTGGATGAGGACATCATTCTGCGGGGAAGGCGGAGGGGATGTCGTGTGGTGTAGGATTCCTGCGATGAAAGTGGATATGTTAGCGACGTCATCGAGACGAGCGAAATAGAGTTTATAAGTGGCGCTAGAAAAAGCAACAATGATCACGATGCCACCAATGAGCTGCCTTCATGGACGGCATAGGATCCCTTGATGGATGAAAGTAAATATGTTAGCGGCGTCATCGAGGGGAACGGTAATGAGTGTATCAATGGCGATTGGAACAATGCAGCATCAGACCACGATGCCACCTGCCCTGCTGGCATTTTTCGAACCACGCGCTAGATTAGAACGTGAGTATTCGACCACAGACAGCGAGCGAGCGAACACGAACCTTGCGTCCACGCCCACAATATTGGGCACATGTGGTGTGGGTCCCTCGTAGCGTCCCTGGATGGCGAGAGACACGATAGGCACTGTTGCTGCAGCAGGTTTGAGCACCTGAAACACGGGGTGAGTGTCAGCACCCGGCGAGTGAAGAACGGGAACGTGCCTCCCACAAGTCGTTGATGCCCATCACCAGGAGCACGCTACAAATGTATTCATAAGATCCGTAAGGGCTGACGAGCACAGCCGCTATAGACGTGGAGGAGATGGGGAGCTGAATCAGAACAGGAGGTACTTACTTACCTATAGGGAATTGTGTACATAAGCGCCGGTGGCAGTACCAGCCAAGGTCCTGGACTGTAAATCCGAGGACCGTCAATCTGCACTAAAGCAGCATGCATCGCGGTCTTTTGGCTGGAGGAGAGGTCGGGTTACCACCCAGACCGAAGGTGGGTGCAAACGGAAGATTGACGGTGCTAATTGTCTGGTAAGGATATTCGTGACATGATTACATCAGCAGTCGGAGTTCGATATGTGGGAGTCTGAGTTGAATATCATGGAATGGTGACGTGGCGTGAGACCATCACGTGATTCATGGTTCAAGTCGTTGTCTGAGTTTCAATTACCTTTGTTCTTTCCCTTCACCACTTGTAACGTACCTGAAGACTTGTTGGTCCCGCACTTTGTTGAGTGCATTCTGGCGATGCCAGTGCCTTCAAGTTCACGGCTGTTACTTGTCGCTGGCTACCTTTTCCTGCTCCTTCCTCTTTCGCATTCGCCTGTCCACGCTTCTTGTGACGTACCTTAAGACTTGTTGGTCCCGCACTTTGTTGAGTGCATTCTGGCGATGCCAGTGCCTTCGAGTTCACGGTTGTTACTTGTCGCTGGCTCGCTTCTCCTTCCTCTTCCTCTTTCACATTTGCTTGTGCTCGCTCGCTTCTTGTGACGTACCTTAAGACTTGTTGGTCCCGCACTTTGTTGAGTGCATTCTGGCGATGCCAGTGCCTTCGAGTTCACGGTTGTTACTTGTCGCTGGCTCGCTTCTCCTTCCTCCTCCTCTTTCACATTTGCTTGTGCTCGCTCGCTTCTTGTGACGTACCTTAAGACTTGTTGGTCCCGCACTTTGTTGAGTGCATTCTGGCGATGCCAGTGCCGTCGAGTTCACGGTTGTTACTTGTCGCTGGCTACCTTTTCCTGCTCCTTCCTCTTTCGCATTCGCCTGTCCACGCTTCTTGTGACGTACCTTAAGACTTGTTGGTCCCGCACTTTGTTGAGTGCATTCTGGCGATGCCAGTGCCTTCGAGTTCACGGTTGTTACTTGTCGCTGGCTACCTGTTCCTTCCTCTTCCTCTTTCACATTTGCTTGTCCTCGCTCGCTTCTTGTGACGTACCTAACGACTTGTTGGTCCCGCACTGTGTTGAGTGCATTCTGGCGATGCTAGTGCCTTCCAGTCTACACTTGTTGCTTATCGCTGGCTCGCTTCTCCTTCGACTTTCACATTCGCTTGTCCTGGCTTCTTGTGATGTACCTGACGCCTTGGTGGCCCCGCGCTCTGAAGAGTGCATTCTGACAATGTCAGAGCCTTCGACTCTACGGTTGTTGCTTTTCGCTGGCTCGCTTGTCCATCCTGCATGCCTGCCTGCCTGTCAACGCCTGCTCGCTCTTGTCACGTACCTGACGACTAGTCGGTCCCGCGCTTTCTGTACCTGGCTCGCTTGTCCAAGTTGCTTCATATCTGCTTGTCCTCCCATGTCCGTCCTGCACGCCTGCTTCTCCACGCCTGCTCGCTCTTGTTAAGTGCCTGACGACTCGTTGGTTCC
>NW_024539502.1:5000-6318 GCF_016758775.1 Suillus clintonianus | reverse complement strand
TTGTTTTGAATTAGTGGACATTTGTTTGTGTAGCAAGAGTGTGGTGTTGTGTTGTGTCCGCAACTTTCGCTTATTTGCATAGGAAAAGTGTAGTGTTGAATTGGTGGACAATGGTTTGTCTATGGTGTCCGCAATTTTGGCTTATTTGGGTGGGAAAAGTGTTGTGTTGAATTGGTGGACACTTGTTTGCAAAGCAAAAGTGTAGTGTGTTGTGTGGTGGACGCAATTTTGGCTTGTTTGTATAGGAAAAGTGTAGTGTTTGATGCAGTGGACACTTGATTAGGAGATGTGTGATGTCCGCAATTTTGACATGTTTTGTATGGGAAAGTGTAGTGATTGATGTGGTGGACATTTGCATGTGTCCTCAATTTTGACACTTTTGTATAGGAAAAGTGTAGTGAACGCAGTTTTGTCACTTTTTGTATAGGAAAATTGCAGTGTCCGCAATTTTGACATTTTTGTATATAAAAGTGTAATGAATGACATTTTGTATAAGAAAGTGTAGTGAACGCAATTTTTGCTTATTATATAGAAAAAGTGTAGTGTGTGATATAGTGGACACTTGATTAAGAAATGTGTGGTTTTGACATGTTTGCATAGCAAATGTGATATAGTGGACATCTGTATATGGACGCAATTTTGACATGTTTGTATAGGAAATGTGTAATGATTCACATGGTGGACAATTGACTAGGAGAGTGTAGTGGACGCAAATTTTGCTCATTTGTGTAGAAAGAGTGTAGTCTCATGTGTTGGGCAGTTGTATAGGAAATTTGCAGTGTCCGCAATTTTTGCTCATTTGTATAGAAAAATGTAGTGTTTTGATGTAGTGGACACTTGTGTAGGAAATGTGTGGTGTACGCAATTTTGGCTTATTTGTATAGAAAAAGTGTAGTGTTTGATGTTGTGGATACTTGTGTAGGAAATGTGTGGTGTACGCAATTTTGGCTTATTTGTGTAGAAAAAGTGTAGTGTTTGATGCTGTGGACATTTGTATAAGAAAAGTGATTTTGTCAAATTTGTGCAGGAAAAGTGTGGTGAACGCAATTTTGACATTTTTGTATAGAAGAGTGTAATGAATGACATTTGTATAGGAAAAGTGTAGTGTACGCAATTTTGACATTTTGTATAGGAAAAGTGTGGTGAACGCAGTTTTGACATTCTGGTATAGAAAAGTGTAGTGATTGATGCAGTGGACATTTGTTTGAGAAAAGTGATTTTGCGAAATTTGTATAGGAAAAGTGTAATGAATGACATTGTATAAGAAAAGTGTAGTGTCCGCAATTTTGACATTTTTGCACAGAAAAGTGTAGTGATT
>NW_024539501.1:0-6367 GCF_016758775.1 Suillus clintonianus | reverse complement strand
AAAATATTATCAAAGATGTTCGGTAGAGAACAGTCGTTGAATGGGAGCTCGAGGACTTGCAAATATTGGTAGTCGATAAAGTGAATATAATGAAAGGAGGGGTCTTCGGTCACGGTAAGCCTTAGGCATTTCAAGTGTGGAAAGGTGGGGGAAAGGCAAATTTCCATAAAACAAGTGCTTGAACGTGTCGTTGGCACTATCGTTGAGTGCTGGCCGCCCGCACGCGCTAATCCCTTGAATGAAGGGGGCGTACATCAGTAGACGGGATTGGTCAGATACTAGGGGGATGCGCCGTAGTTTCTAAAGGTAAATTGAGCCCTGCTCGTGGTCGGTGTGAATGTATTGACGTACGTAGTGCCATTGAGCATCCTTGTAAAATCTAACTACAACATTGGAAGGGAAGGTGTGGAGAATTGGTTGCAGCGATGGCAACTCCTTCCATAGAAGGGGCATGGCCGTGTAAAAACAGACTTTGTTAGCCAACATGAGGTTCATGAAGTCGGTAAAACTATGCTGAAGCGCTCGGTTGAAGACGAGCTGACAGACTGTGCGAAGAACTTCAGGTAAAAGGAACATGGGAAATAGTTCTGAGACGATGTGGGGAATGGTAGTATTTATCATATGGTAAATCTATAATAGAACGTCCCATTGGAATTAAAAGGAAACCCGAGGATCTCAAGGACTGCACCGGCAATGCAAAGTCAAAACGTGAATTCAAGAAGTTGTCAAGGTGCGTACATAGATAACTAAAGGGACATAAGGGATTCAGAAGGGGGGAATAAGCGGTCTAATTGTAGGCAGACCCATGCTGCATGTGCTTCTGTACCAACAGTTCTGGGATTGTTGAGCGCAGCGGCTGTGTGACGGCGAACGGTAGCTTTCCATTGCTTCCTCGTTCGAATGGCAAAGTGGGAACCAGTGGAAATCTCTCGGATATGAGCTTGAAACCATCTCTCCGCTTTGGCATTCCATTCCCCAGACCAATGCTCATTTTTCTCCCAAATCTCGAGGGTGGGCCAGATGCTGCCATTCTCAGTGATGCCAAGTAAGAGGGAAATTTCCGCATCAGAAAGGCGGTCGTCCACCACGGTGGGATCCGCCCCTTGATCAAAATGGAGGTGCAACGAAGCATCAGCGGATGGCACAGAGATTGCGGATGAAAAGAAACCTGAGGGTCCATAGTGCAAAGCGATACGCCAGAGGATGCCGCCCATGGTGAGAAATCGACGCGCGTGGGGCTGCTGAAGGAGGATCTGAACACGGCGGACATAATCAGCAAGGAGCAATGGCCCCTTTTTCAAAGGCCGAGGATTCTCCTGCAGATAAGAAGGCTTAGGAATGGGAGTTGCGAGCGAGGGGTCACAAATATCAGACAACCTCGTGAACACTCTCCAATCCAACCCGCGAGAGAGGCAGTGATAAGAGAAAAACCAAAGAGGCGTTTCGGGGTACTGAGTTCGCCATAGACGGAGTCTGGCCTCGGTCCGTTTGGAAATTGCTAACTCACCACGGGTGATGAACTGGAGGTGGCTGGGGAGGGGAACTCTGGGAACGCAAAAGCTTGAATTAAAGGACACGTGTGGCTTGTTGAAGCATTGTACGATCCACCGAGTCTTGTCATTGTCGATAGGGATGAGACCTTTGAAATGATCTATGAAGTCGCTGGTGGGAATGAATTGAAGGGGAATGATGGGACGTGAGTTGAAGGGGACTCAGGGCTGTAGTAGATAGGGGGAATGATGGACGGGAGGTGAAGCAGACTCCAGGGCTGTAGTAGATATGGTAAGCTTGCAAATGTATGAAATGTAAGAAATAGACATACCTTTCGAACACGCAAGAACTTCTTGTCCATCAATCTCTTCATCGTCTAAAGAAACAGCGGGCTCTGGAACTAGGGTCGCGGAGTGCGTGGTGGCAGGGCGCAGCCAATATATGGACCCGGGTTTCCAATAGTAGTAGACGGGGACTTTGTGTTGGAGGTATGCGATGACTTCTGAGAAGGGCGGGGGATCTTGAGCGTTGATGATGACACCTCGGCGAGGTAGGTCCAACAGACCGGATGATATGATATTGCGGGTGAATTCTTCCGTGACGATGGCGTGCTCCTGCCAATCCTGTTTGATGCTCAAGGAGTAGATAATATACCCCAAAGCGATCAAAACAGATCGACGGACCCTCCATAGTTCAGTAGCTACCTCGTTGTATGCGCCGCAAAAAGACTCGAGGTATTGTAAATCAGATAGTTGAAGGGAATGATTGACAGGGGGGGGACCGCAGATGGCGTACACAGTGGGGAGCCAGCGGAGGATGTCGCCTACCACAGTTTCCACTTTCTTCAGAAATGTGGGTGCGACGCGACCTCGACGTCCGAAGGTGGGCACGAACAACTCGAATTGGGGGATGTGGTCTTGGAAACACCCATGCCTTTGCATCGGCGGAGGGGGAAGGGTCACCCACAGGAATGAAGCATGCCAGAGGCTGGACGCCAGCCTGTGGTCATGGTTCTCGGGTGTGCTCGCACTCATTGAAGTCCCCAGCGGCGCGCAAGGATCTTGGGCCAATGAGGGGGTCGTTGATAATACTCGAGGACGATGTGACTGTTGAGAGTACAGGATAGTATCCCATTCGGTAACATCTTGTGTTTGGGATTGAGGTGCTCGGCGGCAACGGAGCGCAAATTGTACACGGCTGACCTTGGCATGACAATTCTGGTTGAAAATTGTATTCTATTGCTAAGCGCGGCTTCAGATATAAGTAAGACACGTCTTGCCTGATACGCATGTGATGACGCGGCCCATCATCAGAATCTAGTAATACAATCTTCTTTTTGCAACATGATAAAATTCTCTATAGCGAATCTCCGAAGCTGTGATCAAACTAATCAAACGCCTGGGAAGGTTCTCAGGTACCACTCATACGCCTCTTTGTTGGTTAAAACCTATGTAAATGTGAATGAAATGATCTGCGAACGTAGGGAAGACTTACTTTGATTCCTGGAAGTGCCTGATCTCCAATCCAGCTTTGGATCTAGCTCGAGAGAGAGCCACATAAGCTGTCCTGGTTAAGAATGAAGATTGGAAAGAGAGAGTATTGCGGAAACGCACCGTCTGCAAACGTCCTGCCCAGATCCACCACCACCTTATCAAGAGTCTGGCTCTGACTTTTGTGCACCGTCAAGAGCCCAAGCAAGGCACAACGGTATCTGCATCGGTCTTAGCAATAATTGAAGCAAGGAAAGCAGAATATACCTGGAAACGCCGGGCTACGGTCTTCTCTTTGATTTTGAAAGAGAACTCGCTGGGCAGGACCAGCACGCACTCAGGGCCCTCGCCGGTCATGAATTCTACTAAGGGGAACAAATCAGTCACATTAGTGAGTTCCGCGAGACTTGATGTAACAGTCGACAGGGTAGCGGTTAGCGTCGACCTTGATATGGCGCAACAAAACCGACTTTGCGCCCTTCATGATGGCGATCTGCTTGGCCAGACTTGTAGAATCCCACCACGCGGCCGGTAGAGCCATTGGCAAGTCCATCTCCAACATTCTGAAGGAGCATGACCTGGGCGCCGATCTTGAGGCATATCTCCGCGTCCACCGGAAATTCGTTGAAGATTCTCCGGTCAGAACATCCTGAGAGGTCATCAAGGGCTGTAAATTTGAAAGCGATGTCCCCAAGTTGACCCAGACGATCAATGTTCATGCGGTTGACTTCCCTGCGGGTAGGAAATAAGTACACAGGGTCAATGTGGGGAAGGAATGCTGCATCTATTGGGCGTTCAAGGGATTTGAAAAACGCAATGCTGGGGGCGTCCAGCTGGCCCGTGCGGCACTTATTCAAAGCCATAACAAAGTCTAGGAGCAATGTGAGAATGGAAGAATGGGAGTCATGAACGCTCACCTCGGTCAGCTTGACGTTGCACTGTGCAAAGGCGGACTAACGATGGAAACAGTAGACCCCAGCAACTAGCTTGAAAGGTCAGTTTCTGTATGGGGTATGGCACGGGGGGAAGCTGAAGGAAATCTCCAACGCCGATGACCTGACAAGCGTGGTTAACATGATAAACGGCACCTCAGAAATACTCACTTGGATGCCTCCAAATGGGTTCTGGTTGCCTCTGACTTCTTGCGCTAACGCATCTAACATATCAAGATACTCTCCCGAAATCATGGGCACTACAAGGTAGTATTGAGCGAATGAGCAACTCAAGAATGGGACTACGTACATTCATCAATAACCAGTGCCTTTGCGGAAAGCCACCTGCCCTTGATGATGTCATTTCGCTCGATTTTCTTCACCATGTCTTTTGCCGATCTTTCTTGCCCGCTGACGCCAGCCCAGGAATGCAAAGTTTGCCTGATGCAGCGTGAGTGATGTAGGGCAGTAGTTAAAGAACTCACCGCCAATCTTCAAGGATGAAACCCCAGTGCTAGATGTGATAGCGACAGCGTCGCTGCAATTAAACTTGATGCGAAGGCCGTTGATAATGAACTGCATCAAGTATGTTTTTTCCTGTTCCTGAAACAAATTCTTGAGAGCAATGCGTGTTAACATGAGTGTGCGACGTACCTGCATCACCAGTAATAAATGTCCCAACACCGCCCATCACCCCATCATATACATCTTTCTGCTCTCCGTTCAAGCGAGATGTATCCACCTGCGGCATGCGAAGACGAGGGCGATGCAGAAAGTCCCCTATCACTGCTTGCCCAGTGGGATGCGTGCGATGGCGTTCTGGAGGCATGTTAATATAAAATTATGTGTCGCATATAGGGGTTGGGATAAGCAGAGCCGCAGAGACCCATGCTTGAACGTGGAAAAGTCTCACGTGATATTGTTATTTCCTACCGGCAGATATTTGGGGCGTCTACGTACGGTAGGTCATTCAAGATAATACATGGCCTGTCGAGCTCTACATCGAGCATTACTTCTGTAACGGCGGTAAGGTAATGCACAGCCCGTCGAGCTCTACATCGAGCATTACTTCTGTAAAGACGGTAAAGTAATGCATGGCCTGTCGAGCTCTACATCGAGCATTATTATCTAAGTACATAGAGTATACGCCCGGGTAAAAAGTGGCGGGGCGTTCCCAAGGCGTGCAAATAGCACAAGAAAGCTGAATGTACAAGTGGTCAGCAACTGGTTGAATATTACAGGCGGGAACTCACACTTGATTGGCGCTACCCACTGCATGAACTAGGTTGCAGGTGGTGGTGCAAAGGGAGAAGAGGGAAATATGACATAAGCATGGGAACAAGCTTTTGTAGGGATAAGCGGTACTGATTACATAAGCTAGACATGGATAATGAAATTTACATAGTGCTACGCCTTAGGGGATATGTGAGTGACTTTCAATAAATTGACCCGTCAAAGAAAAATCAAAATCAATGTTAGAAATTTAATGAACGTCCTTATAAAAACCCCGCCCCGCGGTGGCTAAGTCCTTTTCCTCTTACCATCATCGACCTGGACTTTGCAATGGCAAACGTAAGTAGGAACTGTAAGTCTAATAACGCGACTACTAACGTACCGTTAGATGCAACGTAGCTACCGCTTCATCTATCTTAATGCAAGCAACTACGCGAATGCTGCGGGAGGCAATCAGGTGAGTGTTAGGGACTTTTGCGTTCAAGTACTCACCATTGTCCAGGCGGTCAACAACCCAAACACCAATGCTGCAGGAGGAGACCAGGTGAGTGTTGGGGACTTTTGCGGTCAAGTACTCACCATTGTCCAGGCGGTCAACAACCCAAACGCCAACGCTGCAGGAGGAGACCAGGTGAGTGTTAGGGACTTTTGCGTTCAAGTACTCACCATTGTCCAGGCGGTCAACAACCCAAACACCAACGCTGCAGGAGGAGACCAGGTGAGTGTTAGGGACTTTTGCGTTCAAGTACTCACCATTGTCCAGGCGGTCAACAACCCAAACGCCAACGCTGCAGGAGGAGACCAGTGAGTGTTGGGCACTTTTGCGGTCAAGTACTCACCATTGTCCAGGCGGTCAACAACCCAAACGCCAACGCTGCAGGAGGAGACCAGGTGAGTGTTAGGCACTTTTGCGTTCAAGTACTCACCGTTGTCCAGGCGGGAAATGACCCAAACGCCAACGCTGCAGAAGGAGACCAGGTGAGTGTTAGGGACTTTTGCGTTCAAGTACTCACCGTTGTCCACGGTCAACAACCCAACGCCAACGCTGCAGAAGGAGACCAGGTGAGTGTTAGGCACTTTTGCGTTCAAGTGCTCACCTGTACTAGATGCAAGGAGGCATGACATTGACGATACCGCGGGGAGTAATAGTGAGTGGTCCCATCCCATGCCTAACAGTATTGACAGGCCTTAGGATATGTGGGAACTGGGACAGAGGGTGGT
>NW_024539500.1:0-6795 GCF_016758775.1 Suillus clintonianus | reverse complement strand
AAAGAAAATCAAGCAAATGAGACCATATCAGAGCGATATTTTCGCAAAAATCAAGCAAAATCAAGTCAACTCGCACGCAGATTCTGACCTCAGCCAACGCGTCCCCCCCAATCAGGGCTACCACACGCAAGACTACGATAGCAAATATCAAGCAAAATCAAGTCAAGTCAGACACGGATTCTGACCTCAGCCTACACGTCACCAAAGACAAGCACTACAATAAGCGACTCCACGACAGAAAAGACCAGCAACAAATCAAGACAATAAACCAGACCATGATAGCGATATTTTCGCCAAAATCAAGCAATACCACGGCAAGAAAATAAGAAAAAATCAAGCAAAATCAAGCTCACTCGGACACAGATTCCGACCTCAGCCTACACATCCCCCCAGTCAAGCAAGACAATGAGGAAGAATACGATGCTTTACCACAGCACCAAAAATCAAGAAAATCAATATCATCCCGATCAGACCAGGATAAGGATCAGGACACTATACAACAGACTAAGACAGTCACACCATCAAGAAAATGAAATAAATACCATACATAGACTACTATACGATACGATAACAGACACGACAGACTGCGATGGATGACGATAACAAGGGCATACACATGTTAGGCTTGGCGTACCATGTTAGTGTCTCGGTTGTTAGTGCCTCGGTTGTTAGTGCCGGAGTTAGAAACCACCCCCCCGCCCGTTAGATCTCTCGGTTAGGATAAAAACGTATTGCCTCGGTGTCTCGGTTCTCGGTACCCTACGCTCAGACAAGCAAAACCATAGCAAGATAAAAGCAAAAATCAAGGAAAATGAGACCACACCACAGCAATATTTTCGCCAAAATCAAGCCAACTCAGACACAGATTCCGAGTTCAGTCCACGCGTCACACCAGCCAACCACCACCATAGAAATTACGTAGCAAGACTACGATAGCAACAACACAGCCAAAATCAAGCAATACAATAGCAACAAAATAGCAACAAATCAAGCAAAATCAAGGCAGAGGGTTAGTACCCATTACATTAAGCACATCAATGGGCTGCCCGAATTTACCATATTGCAGAAGAATGAGATAGCCAGTCAATTGCGAACAAAACAAGCTGCCAAGAACACATATGTCGCAGTGTGTATGCCCATTTAATGTTATTATATCTGCTCGTGTGCGAGAGATCT
Source organism: Suillus clintonianus (assembly GCF_016758775.1). Classification (NCBI taxonomy): domain Eukaryota; kingdom Fungi; phylum Basidiomycota; class Agaricomycetes; order Boletales; family Suillaceae; genus Suillus; species Suillus clintonianus. The sequence goes on along the minus strand of NW_024539500.1, from coordinate 5,619 downwards.
TTCAACAGCTCTACCGACAAGTATACCAGAATATTAGTAAACAGGTACTTTGATTCGTTTTGGGAGTGCGTCGCACTCAAATATTTCTTTTTGTTAGGACACTACCAAAGAACCCCCTCCGCTACCCGTTTTTTGTGTTGGAAGCACGGATTTCAACCAACTTATGGGAGCGGATAGACGGAACAGAGCTCCTTAGTCGATACGATCCGAGGGCCACGATAGCCGACACATAGCAAGACTACGACAGCAAGGACGCAGCCGAAATCAAGCGATACCATAGGAACAAAATAGCAAAAATCAAGGAAAATCAAGCCAGGCCACAGCGATATTTTCGCCAAAATGAAGCAAAATAACGCTCTGAGGAACGGAGGATCCGACCTCGGCCTACGCTTCACGCCAGACTACGACAACGACAATGAAGAAAATCAAGACAATCCCCATCAGGTGGACTACGATCACAAGGACATTCCAGCCAAAATCAAGGAAAATCAAGCCAACTGGGACGCAGATTCTGACCTCGGCCTACGCATCACCCAAGTCAAGCGCCACAATAGCAAAGACCAGCGACAAATCAAGAAAATGCGCCCAGGACCAGGACCAGGAATGCAATACCACAGACTACAAAAATCAAGAAAACACCCGCATGACAAGGATAAGGATCAGGACACAATACAATGCAACAGTCCACGACAGCCAAGTCAACGATATGAAATGCAATGCCATACGATACTATGCAATACAATTCGATATCATAGTCGATCCGAGGATAAGAAAAACGAGGGCATACATATGTTAGGCTTCGCGTACCATGTTAGTGTCTCGGTTGTTAGTGACTCGGTTGTTAGCGCTAGAGTTAGAAACCACCCCCCCGCCCGTTAGATCTCTCGGTTAGAATGAAAACGTATTGCCTCGTTGTCTCGTTGTCTCGGTACCATACGATCAGACAAGCATTACCATAGCGATTCAAAGACCAAATATCAAGCAAAATGAGACGACATCAGACCAATATTTTCGCAAAAATCAAGCAAAATCAAGTCAACTCGCGCATAGATTCTGACCTCGGCCTACGCATCACCCCCAATCAGCGCCACCGCACGCAAGACTACGATATACGATACAATCAGACAAACATCACGATAGCAAGTCAAGCAATACCATACGATCAGACAAGCATCACGATAGCAAGTCAAGCAATACAATATCATCATCACAGCCGAAATAAAAGACAATCAGGCCATACCACAGCAATCCAAACGCCAAAAATCAAGCAAAATCAGACCACATCATAGCAATATTTTCGCAAAAATCAAGCAAAATCAAGTCGACTCGCACGCAGATTCTGACCTCAGCCTACACGTCACCCCCAATCAGCACCACCGCACGCAAGACCACGACAGCAAAGACCACGATGTACCATCCGATCAGACAAGCATTACATTAGCAAGTCAAGCAATACCATACGATCAGGCCGCACCATATCAATACAAACACAGAAAATCAAGCAAAATGAGACCATATCAGAGCGATATTTTCGCAAAAATCAAGCAAAATCAAGTCAACTCGCACGCAGATTCTGACCTCAGCCAACGCGTCCCCCCCAATCAGGGCTACCACACGCAAGACTACGATAGCAAATATCAAGCAAAATCAAGTCAAGTCAGACACGGATTCTGACCTCAGCCTACACGTCACCAAAGACAAGCACTACAATAAGCGACTCCACGACAGAAAAGACCAGCAACAAATCAAGACAATAAACCAGACCATGATAGCGATATTTTCGCCAAAATCAAGCAATACCACGGCAAGAAAATAAGAAAAAATCAAGCAAAATCAAGCTCACTCGGACACAGATTCCGACCTCAGCCTACACATCCCCCCAGTCAAGCAAGACAATGAGGAAGAATACGATGCTTTACCACAGCACCAAAAATCAAGAAAATCAATATCATCCCGATCAGACCAGGATAAGGATCAGGACACTATACAACAGACTAAGACAGTCACACCATCAAGAAAATGAAATAAATACCATACATAGACTACTATACGATACGATAACAGACACGACAGACTGCGATGGATGACGATAACAAGGGCATACACATGTTAGGCTTGGCGTACCATGTTAGTGTCTCGGTTGTTAGTGCCTCGGTTGTTAGTGCCGGAGTTAGAAACCACCCCCCCGCCCGTTAGATCTCTCGGTTAGGATAAAAACGTATTGCCTCGGTGTCTCGGTTCTCGGTACCCTACGCTCAGACAAGCAAAACCATAGCAAGATAAAAGCAAAAATCAAGGAAAATGAGACCACACCACAGCAATATTTTCGCCAAAATCAAGCCAACTCAGACACAGATTCCGAGTTCAGTCCACGCGTCACACCAGCCAACCACCACCATAGAAATTACGTAGCAAGACTACGATAGCAACAACACAGCCAAAATCAAGCAATACAATAGCAACAAAATAGCAACAAATCAAGCAAAATCAAGGCAGAGGGTTAGTACCCATTACATTAAGCACATCAATGGGCTGCCCGAATTTACCATATTGCAGAAGAATGAGATAGCCAGTCAATTGCGAACAAAACAAGCTGCCAAGAACACATATGTCGCAGTGTGTATGCCCATTTAATGTTATTATATCTGCTCGTGTGCGAGAGATCTTTCAACAGCTCTACCGACAAGTATACCAGAATATTAGTAAACAGGTACTTTGATTCGTTTTGGGAGTGCGTCGCACTCAAATATTTCTTTTTGTTAGGACACTACCAAAGAACCCCCTCCGCTACCCGTTTTTTGTGTTGGAAGCACGGATTTCAACCAACTTATGGGAGCGGATAGACGGAACAGAGCTCCTTAGTCGATACGATCCGAGGGCCACGATAGCCGACACATAGCAAGACTACGACAGCAAGGACGCAGCCGAAATCAAGCGATACCATAGGAACAAAATAGCAAAAATCAAGGAAAATCAAGCCAGGCCACAGCGATATTTTCGCCAAAATGAAGCAAAATAACGCTCTGAGGAACGGAGGATCCGACCTCGGCCTACGCTTCACGCCAGACTACGACAACGACAATGAAGAAAATCAAGACAATCCCCATCAGGTGGACTACGATCACAAGGACATTCCAGCCAAAATCAAGGAAAATCAAGCCAACTGGGACGCAGATTCTGACCTCGGCCTACGCATCACCCAAGTCAAGCGCCACAATAGCAAAGACCAGCGACAAATCAAGAAAATGCGCCCAGGACCAGGACCAGGAATGCAATACCACAGACTACAAAAATCAAGAAAACACCCGCATGACAAGGATAAGGATCAGGACACAATACAATGCAACAGTCCACGACAGCCAAGTCAACGATATGAAATGCAATGCCATACGATACTATGCAATACAATTCGATATCATAGTCGATCCGAGGATAAGAAAAACGAGGGCATACATATGTTAGGCTTCGCGTACCATGTTAGTGTCTCGGTTGTTAGTGACTCGGTTGTTAGCGCTAGAGTTAGAAACCACCCCCCCGCCCGTTAGATCTCTCGGTTAGAATGAAAACGTATTGCCTCGTTGTCTCGTTGTCTCGGTACCATACGATCAGACAAGCATTACCATAGCGATTCAAAGACCAAATATCAAGCAAAATGAGACGACATCAGACCAATATTTTCGCAAAAATCAAGCAAAATCAAGTCAACTCGCGCATAGATTCTGACCTCGGCCTACGCATCACCCCCAATCAGCGCCACCGCACGCAAGACTACGATATACGATACAATCAGACAAACATCACGATAGCAAGTCAAGCAATACCATACGATCAGACAAGCATCACGATAGCAAGTCAAGCAATACAATATCATCATCACAGCCGAAATAAAAGACAATCAGGCCATACCACAGCAATCCAAACGCCAAAAATCAAGCAAAATCAGACCACATCATAGCAATATTTTCGCAAAAATCAAGCAAAATCAAGTCGACTCGCACGCAGATTCTGACCTCAGCCTACACGTCACCCCCAATCAGCACCACCGCACGCAAGACCACGACAGCAAAGACCACGATGTACCATCCGATCAGACAAGCATTACATTAGCAAGTCAAGCAATACCATACGATCAGGCCGCACCATATCAATACAAACACAGAAAATCAAGCAAAATGAGACCATATCAGAGCGATATTTTCGCAAAAATCAAGCAAAATCAAGTCAACTCGCACGCAGATTCTGACCTCAGCCAACGCGTCCCCCCCAATCAGGGCTACCACACGCAAGACTACGATAGCAAATATCAAGCAAAATCAAGTCAAGTCAGACACGGATTCTGACCTCAGCCTACACGTCACCAAAGACAAGCACTACAATAAGCGACTCCACGACAGAAAAGACCAGCAACAAATCAAGACAATAAACCAGACCATGATAGCGATATTTTCGCCAAAATCAAGCAATACCACGGCAAGAAAATAAGAAAAAATCAAGCAAAATCAAGCTCACTCGGACACAGATTCCGACCTCAGCCTACACATCCCCCCAGTCAAGCAAGACAATGAGGAAGAATACGATGCTTTACCACAGCACCAAAAATCAAGAAAATCAATATCATCCCGATCAGACCAGGATAAGGATCAGGACACTATACAACAGACTAAGACAGTCACACCATCAAGAAAATGAAATAAATACCATACATAGACTACTATACGATACGATAACAGACACGACAGACTGCGATGGATGACGATAACAAGGGCATACACATGTTAGGCTTGGCGTACCATGTTAGTGTCTCGGTTGTTAGTGCCTCGGTTGTTAGTGCCGGAGTTAGAAACCACCCCCCCGCCCGTTAGATCTCTCGGTTAGGATAAAAACGTATTGCCTCGGTGTCTCGGTTCTCGGTACCCTACGCTCAGACAAGCAAAACCATAGCAAGATAAAAGCAAAAATCAAGGAAAATGAGACCACACCACAGCAATATTTTCGCCAAAATCAAGCCAACTCAGACACAGATTCCGAGTTCAGTCCACGCGTCACACCAGCCAACCACCACCATAGAAATTACGTAGCAAGACTACGATAGCAACAACACAGCCAAAATCAAGCAATACAATAGCAACAAAATAGCAACAAATCAAGCAAAATCAAGGCAGAGGGTTAGTACCCATTACATTAAGCACATCAATGGGCTGCCCGAATTTACCATATTGCAGAAGAATGAGATAGCCAGTCAATTGCGAACAAAACAAGCTGCCAAGAACACATATGTCGCAGTGTGTATGCCCATTTAATGTTATTATATCTGCTCGTGTGCGAGAGATCTTTCAACAGCTCTACCGACAAGTATACCAGAATATTAGTAAACAGGTACTTTGATTCGTTTTGGGAGTGCGTCGCACTCAAATATTTCTTTTTGTTAGGACACTACCAAAGAACCCCCTCCGCTACCCGTTTTTTGTGTTGGAAGCACGGATTTCAACCAACTTATGGGAGCGGATAGACGGAACAGAGCTCCTTAGTCGATACGATCCGAGGGCCACGATAGCCGACACATAGCAAGACTACGACAGCAAGGACGCAGCCGAAATCAAGCGATACCATAGGAACAAA
>NW_024539499.1:0-6982 GCF_016758775.1 Suillus clintonianus | reverse complement strand
GCGGTTACGTGCTTGGAGCGCATCGACACTCACAGACAGCTGCGAGGTTTGTAAACGTTAGTCAAAACAATCATACATGAACGAATAACTTACTATCGCTGACTGGGAAGGTCTTATCGGTGCTGGATACATTGGATATCTCATCGCTGGAGTCGACGACCAGAACCTTTGGAGGTGCCTTTGCCTTCCCCTTTCCTTTCTTCGACGGGGCCTGCTTCTTTGTCTTGCGTGCCTTGACCGGCTTCTTCCTAACTTCTTGACGTTCAACTACGGTGGCCACGTGTTCGCTGTGGTCCACCTGAGCTACGTTGTTATCATCATTACCTTACATTATGCAAGGATCACTCACCTCATTCTCTGACTCCGGATCCAAGGTTTGTTGACGAGATTGAAGTCGAGGTCCTGTACTGGCCGACATGCGAGGTACATGGTCGCCCCGTAGTTTCGACTTTTTCTCAGATTTTGTAGTTGACGAGGACGCCTGGCCTGCAACACACGTTCAATGCTGGTGCATCAGTTCCAGCGATGTCTGAAACTTACTAGGTTTCGTCACCGTGGTCGACATGCGACGTACCGTCGCAGTGGCTTTGATTCGAGGCTTCTGGGTGATGCAAACCTCAAATGGTTGATGGGACAAATGGTTGATGGCGGTGGGCTGTGCAATTGCGACATCGACGATTGTTGGCTCTGTGACAGTGCTTGACGCTCCTGCTGGCTCTGGGACAGAGCTTGACGCCGCTGCGGCTCTCATGGCATCTATATCCACAATCGCCGCGTTGATCACTTCGTCAATGCTGCGCTTGTGCACGAAAGGGCCACCGCACGAATCGTCGCCATCTGCACACAATGCCTTGTGCAGACTTTGATGTGTCACTGGAGTATACGTAGAATTATAAACCACATACAAACAATGTATAAGTCGATCGCTTACTCGATTTGATTCTCTTGTAATCCTTCTTCGCTCTGAAATCAGCCCAAGTGCGGTTCATCTTCTCCTCGGCAACTCGCTGGTGTGTCGAGGCGAACGCGCTGTTTTCTAATGTCAGCGCGATGTGATAGTCGAGAGCTGCCGACCGCCAATTTGATTCGGTGGCCTTGGCACCACCTTCCTCAACTTCGCGAACAAACGTGGTGATTACTGAAGCAACGTATGAAACGAGGGCGAGGTAAAACTGAACGTCAGGATCGTCGACCGGTATCTCAGGGCGATCGATCAAGGCATCGGCGGTACGCCGAAATACGTCTAGCTGACACATCGTGACCGTGAGGAAGTCGATGCATTTCGCTGGGACTCGAACACTGGTCTAACAATATGTTGAAGCGCGCCACACACAGACGTTTAGCCAATCGAACTTACCTTGGTTTCACCATCGCCCAATGACAACGTTGTCACGTTGTCCTCATCTGCCATCTCCAATGGGTATGTCAGAAGGACATCGGCCATCGACTCATTGCGAGCGTTCATGGTGAGAGCGATTGGGTCTTTCGGTAGAGGCATGGTAGTGGGGCTGATGGTGTGCTAACTTGAAGGTATGATCGCGCACTGGTTCAAAGCTAACCACGTCGTTTTTCCCACAGGCATGCGATCACGTGATCGTAATTAGCCGAAATGTTCATTTTGGGTGAATTGACCAATGACCGACCCTTGCACCTGCGATCAACTGCCTTCCTGCCTTTTCTCCCACTACCAACTGCCTTCCTGCTTTCACCATGGTTGTTATAAAGCCAAACCACTATCGAATGGTTCCCGCAGCAACGCAGCCTGCAGCTGCGACTCAACCTGCATTGCCATCGCAGGTACCACCGCCAGCTGCTTCACAGTCGCAGGCAGATGTAAGCATGGACCGTGCGCCAGCTGCTTCACAGTCGCAGGAAGATGTGGGGATGGACCGTGCGCCAGCAGGATCTGCGAATGTGCGAAGGACTCATCAGCAACCGGCCGCGGTGGGGAATAGAAAAAGCACCCGAGTTCGACGTGCCCCCAAGCAACACAATGCACATTCCATGCACGCGCCTTACGCCCGATTGACCCCGATCAAGCACGAAGACAACATGGAGGTCGATGAAGGTGAGGAGATGGTCGTGGAGCAGCAAAAGGAGGTTTCAGAGATATCGGAGGAAGCAACGTTGGTAAGTCTCAACGCTCCCTGTGCATCAATCATACGAGGCTCACATGGTGCTCAGTTTTGTATATACTGCCACGATATCGGATCATTCATTTGGACGTGCATTGTGCCAACCTGTGGGATCAACGTTTGCGTCAGGAAGGAGCATGGAGATCATGGATGCGTGGACGCTACGCCAAATCCACGTACTGGCAGGCGATTGGTTACAGAAGAGACATTCAAGTGCCCTCAGTGTTATCGCAATGAATCTCAACCCATTCCGGTGAGTACGCTCACGCTATGATACCTATCGCAAAGCGGATGACATCTTTCTACTGACTAGTACATCATATATGGATACTCAGTAAGGCAAGATTATCTCCACCGGAACTACTTCCCCCTTCTCGCCATCTTCTTGACTTGGAGCGGATTTGGCAGTCCTTATGCGTCCAACAACGTCCAGGCCATGCTCAAGGCGCAGTTCACCGTCGATCCATCTAGGGTACGTCGTGGCTTCAACTGCTATCATAGCGAGCAGCCAGCTTAGTGAAAGCAGCTACGCATAGCTACAAGAGCTCTCAAATCTGGGAACAACAATCCACGCGCCATGGATCCCCACTTTCAGTGGCTGGAGAGCGTGAAGTACGAAGGAAATCTCTTACTCTTCATCAATACCCATTCGGATACCGAGACTGGTGACCTTGTCGTTTCCGGTAACCCGAAGCACGCTGGGTCTGTACCGATTCATGAGGTGCGTATCTTGTACTTTTTCGTTCACCGCACGTCATCAGCAACTAATCGAATTCGCTTCAGCTGATAGAAAACTACATCGGAGACCATCATCTGGCAGCTGCCGCACAGGCGATCGCATCAATCAACTCGAAGCCTGGGGTTGGCCCATGCACTCGTGGCCTTGTCATCTGCACGTGTGGAGCGACTGGGAGAGTGCCCAAAAGTGCCGAGCTGTTGAAGAGTTTCGTCGAGAAGTACGTGTATATATTCCAGCATTATAATCGAAATTGACATCTTTTATTATCAGTGACATTTTTGATTTTGTTCTCACTTTTGCAGGCGTCTATACCATGGACACAATCGTTGCGCCCGCCTTGACCCGGTTCGTCGAAAATGTGTACATCTACGACATGAAGATCTGGGACGCACTTGAAAAGTCGTTCGGCGAGGATCTTCACGCACTCAAGCAGGCGCCAGTGATGTTGGCGTTCGCCGACATACGTATTGGCCCGAACAATACTCGCGAACGTGTGGTCGATTCACGGGTGCTCGCGTACTCGAACCTCTTGGATGGCAGGCCTTGGGGCCTGGATATATTCCGTTGCTTGAACGCAAAATGTGGTGCCCCATCCTACAACATCATCTTTCACCCTTACGGCAAAAAGTACTATGGGAGGTACTGGTTGAACACGAACATCAGGTATACCTGCCTCCAGTGCCGCATGACCGTAAACAAGATCCCATGTCCAAAATGGATCCACGCAGCTTTCTCTCAGAATTATGGGCGAGTCTGGTATCAGTGGCCACTGACTGCAGCACAATTACGCGACATTGGTGTCACGCGATGATCCTGGACTACGTCGCTCTTTGTAATGTAGATACAATGTCGTCGTTGCTTTCATATATCGATGTTATATCCCGTCACACTTGCTCAGAATTCTACCACGTAACTGAGTGAACTACAGCCATTGCGCAATCGAGTCCTACACCTGGCGCGTGCTTGCTTCTTTGTAACACCTAACGAAATAATAGGTTTGGGAATCTATTGTGCACATGTGTCTCGGCACCATCACAACATCATGCCTATATCAGACGCTACTGTCGTCTTTGTGAATTGTGGACTTATGAGCAACTGCTTCCATTTTATCGACTTTGCGTGGCACATTATAAGACAAACTACTGTAGCCCTCATAGTATCTCATGTTTCGGCAAAGTCGTACTTCTTGCAATATATCATCCAGCAAGCCAGATATCTGTACATCACCTGCATGTATCCACTTGACTCTATGCGCCGGCCTCATAATAGGCATACAATACGCGCAGGGAGTAGTATACATGTCCACGCAATATTTGATGCATGAACTCGAGACCAGGGCGCAACTTATTTTCAGATTCAACCGGTAAAATACCCTAAAACAAATGTCCCGTCGTCAACCTCCCACAGCATGCCAGCGACACTCTCCAACCCCGAAAATTGGAGTCCAGCTACGAGATGGATTACTCTATGTCTGAGTCAAGCATGTACGTTCAGGCAAGCTGCGCCAACTCGCAGTAAGTGGCATCCTACGCCCGCCCCTCAATTTCTCCGCGATGCAGGTATCAAAGTCCCTCGAGTACACGCGGAGGTACTCGTACAGCATGCCTAGAGCGACGATGGCGAGGAAGGAGAAGACGAACTGGAGGTGCGAACTGATATGCCATTGGGAGAGTACAATGCGCTGGGTTGATGCTTGTGCGCTGCGGCAACTGTGGTTGAGGTTGTGATTGCGGTTGTGGCTGGGGTTAGGGTGACAGTGCAGCGTGGATGAGGACATCATTCTGCGGGGAAGGCGGAGGGGATGTCGTGTGGTGTAGGATTCCTGCGATGAAAGTGGATATGTTAGCGACGTCATCGAGACGAGCGAAATAGAGTTTATAAGTGGCGCTAGAAAAAGCAACAATGATCATGATGCCACCAATGAGCTGCCTTCATGGACGGCATAGGATCCCCTGATGGATGAAAGTAAATATGTTATCGGCGTCATCGAGGGGAACGGTAATGAGTGTATCAATGGCGATTGGAACAATGCAGCATCAGACCACGATGCCACCTGCCCTGCTGGCATTTTTCGAACCACGCGCTAGATTAGAACGTGAGTATTCGACCACAGACAGTGAGCGAGCGAACACGAACCTTGCGTCCACGCCCACAATATTGGGCACATGTGGTGTGGGTCCCTCGTAGCGTCCCTGGATGGCGAGAGACACGATAGGCACTGTTGCTGCAGCAGGTTTGAGCACCTGAAACACGGGGTGAGTGTCAGCACCCGGCGAGTGAAGAACGGGAACGTGCCTCCCACAAGTCGTTGATGCCCATCACCAGGAGCACGCTACAAATGTATTCATAAGATCAGTAAGGGCTGACGAGCACAGCCGCTATAGACGTGGAGGAGATGGGGAGCTGAATCAGAACAGGAGGTACTTACTTACCTATAGGGAATTGTGTACATGAGCGCCGGTGGCAGTACCAGCCAAGGTCCTGGACTGTAAATCCGAGGACCGTCAATCTGCACTAAAGCAGCATGCATCGCGGTCTTTTGGCTGGAGGAGAGGTCGGGTTACCACCCAGACCGAAGGTGGGTGCAAACGGAAGATTGACGGTGCTAATTGTCTGGTAAGGATATTCGTGACATGATTGTGACTCATTACACCAGCAGTCGGAGTTCGATATGTGGGAGTCTGAGTTGAATATCATGGAATGGCGACGTGGCGTGAGACCATCACGTGATTCATGGTTCAAGTCGTTGTCTGAGTTTCAATTACCTTTGTTCTTTCCCTTCACCACTTGTAACGTACCTGAAGACTTGTTGGTCCCGCACTTTGTTGAGTGCATTCTGGCGATGCCAGTGCCTTCAAGTTCACGGCTGTTACTTGTCGCTGGCTACCTTTTCCTGCTCCTTCCTCTTTCGCATTCGCCTGTCCACGCTTCTTGTGACGTACCTTAAGACTTGTTGGTCCCGCACTTTGTTGAGTGCATTCTGGCGATGCCAGTGCCTTCGAGTTCACGGTTGTTACTTGTCGCTGGCTCGCTTCTCCTTCCTCTTCCTCTTTCACATTTGCTTGTGCTCGCTCGCTTCTTGTGACGTACCTTAAGACTTGTTGGTCCCGCACTTTGTTGAGTGCATTCTGGCGATGCCAGTGCCTTCGAGTTCACGGTTGTTACTTGTCGCTGGCTCGCTTCTCCTTCCTCCTCCTCTTTCACATTTGCTTGTGCTCGCTCGCTTCTTGTGACGTACCTTAAGACTTGTTGGTCCCGCACTTTGTTGAGTGCATTCTGGCGATGCCAGTGCCGTCGAGTTCACGGTTGTTACTTGTCGCTGGCTACCTTTTCCTGCTCCTTCCTCTTTCCCATTCGCCTGTCCACGCTTCTTGTGACGTACCTTAAGACTTGTTGGTCCCGCACTTTGTTGAGTGCATTCTGGCGATGCCAGTGCCTTCAAGTTCACGGTTGTTACTTGTCGCTGGCTACCTTTTCCTTCCGCTTCCTCTTTCACATTTGCTTGTGCTCGCTCGCTTCTTGTGATGTACCTTAAGACTTGTTGGTCCCGCACTTTGTTGAGTGCATTCTGGCGATGCCAGTGCCTTCGAGTTCACGGTTGTTACTTGTCGCTGGCTACCTGTTCCTTCCTCTTCCTCTTTCACATTTGCTTGTCCTCGCTCGCTTCTTGTGACGTACCTAACGACTTGTTGGTCCCGCACTGTGTTGAGTGCATTCTGGCGATGCTAGTGTCTTCCAGTCTACACTTGTTGCTTATCGCTGGCTCGCTTCTCCTTCGACTTTCACATTCGCTTGTCCTGGCTTCTTGTGATGTACCTGACGCCTTGGTGGCCCCGCGCTCTGAAGAGTGCATTCTGACAATGTCAGAGCCTTCGACTCTACGGTTGTTGCTTTTCGCTGGCTCGCTTGTCCATCCTGCATGCCTGCCTGCCTGTCAACGCCTGCTCGCTCTTGTCACGTACCTGACGACTAGTCGGTCCCGCGCTTTCTGTACCTGGCTCGCTTGTCCAAGTTGCTTCATATCTGCTTGTCCTCCCATGTCCGTCCTGCACGCCTGCTTCTCCACGCCTGCTCGCTCTTGTTAAGTGCCTGACGACTCGTTGGTTCC
>NW_024539498.1:0-7178 GCF_016758775.1 Suillus clintonianus | reverse complement strand
ATTGTAAGTCTCGCCTTCCGGTAGAACGTCCTTTATCGACACGCGCCAAGAGTCCTTAAACATTACGACCTTCTTGTTGAGGATATCATACGCAGGGCACGTGCGAGTCCAGCGACCAACAAGAGGGTAACCTTTTGTGACAGATTGGGGAATAATCAACACCAACCAGTCAGAAGCCCTCAAAGCCAGGATCCCGAGGGACTGCAAACTCTGTACAATGCACCGTGGTAATGGCAAGGTTTTAACACCAGGTCCTTGGCGAGGGGCAGCATCTTTCGTCGGCTAGCGGGCGTCACGGATAAATTATCGACGCCACGCAGTGCATGCTGATGCTCGTGTCGAAAACGATGTGAAGGGAAATCGGCCAAGTTGTGGCTCGGGATAGTATGGCGAAGGCTGTTCGTGACGATAGCTCCCTCCCTGTCCCATCTGATGATTGCGAGCACGATTACGAACGATGAGGACAGAGAATGCATGGGTACGATATTGAGCGCCGAGTTGAGCGACAGCGTAGCTTGTTATTTGACCTAATGTGTCGAAGCCCTTATCGTCTGAGATACAAGAGGTTGATCGACTCTAGGATGTTGCTGAATGCGTCGTGGGCATCAGTCCATTTGAATTCGATGATGACTTCGGATTTTGGAAATGTCACAGCCGTGTGATGTTCCATCGGCGTATACGCATACGTCCGGCTTGACATTGAAGGTGAATGATGAACAGTTCTTCATGTCTGCATGTTTGGAAGTGTTCACAAACGATAATTGCGGAGCGAAAGGTCGTATGGCGTCAATCTTGCAGATAGACGGTCAAGAATCTTCATATTATAGGTGCGGGTCACTCACGAATGGTTCGTAAGCATCCTCTTCTTTCCTGATGGATTGCATATTGAATACTTCGGCATTGGAGGCCGAAGCGAAGCGCGAAGCAAAGTCCGAGGTGTCATAATCTTCAGGGTTCGGTAGGAACTCGTCGAGAAAGTTCTCTACTGACATCGGGCCAACGACATGGGCTTGCATCTCCTTGCCCATGGAGTTGAGAGTATCGATTCGGCATCGTGCGAGGGTCGTGAAGGGTAATAGTGTAGAACTATCCCGTTTAATGGGAGTGTCAAGGATAGGGGAAGCTAGCGGCGCAGCAGGCTGTGCCTGTATTGCTACAGCAGGAGCGACGGTTCTATCAGCTGCAAGACTATCCCGTTGGAGAGTGCCTACGGTAGCAGGAGTAGGCTGCGCGGCAAGCTGTACTGGTATTATTTCTGCATTTATAGCAGCAGCAGGAGAGACAGTCCCATGAGCTATAGTAGGGTGGCCCAGGTCGAGACCTAAGGTCATGATATTCGATACAATATATAATATGTACTGGTATATGTGGGTATATGTATGTAACGGCAGAACAGCCGAACGTGTTTATGGTGTTTATGTACTTAAGAGAGAGAAAAAGAAGACAAGATAACAACATCACGAGGTTTATATAGCGAATAGAACTCAGTCCGGAGTTTTCCCGCGCGATGACAGAAAGAAACACTACTAGTGAATACATAATCAAACTCAATTTGAATTTCGGGCCCAGCGCCCACTTCATGTGTCTGCCGTCTTGAGAGCTCTTTTTGATCGCAGGACGCGAAGGACTTGCGCGAGGCTGTATAGCAGTGCACATCGTAATTAGTTTTTGTGATAATTCAGTTCCTATTGAATGTGAGTTATCGTGAATTGTCAGAACTTCGGGACGCACCCGACTCAGAGACACAGCAACGATGTGCTGTGGAGAGAAGTTCCACCGCGCAAAATGTGAAACCACCCACTCAGGCATGACGATTGTGAGATGTTCAGCGAGTGCTGACGAGAATAAACGAGCCGGGAAGTGAGGATAATGGCGGAAAGGATCAGAGTGAGAATGCGACGGAAGGTGATGCCGTACGGCGAAGCACACTCCTCGTTCGGTCTCGAAAATATACTTAATGGTCCCTGGTGTTGGTTCCACACTCCTAAGGCCGCCGGGATAATAAAGGATCAGGCTATTGCCAACATGAGTGGAGTCGCGAGTGTAGGTGGATCCCTCGTGGAGGATGCGAGCATGCAAGACTGCTCGCCGAACTTGAATGAGCTGGCGGAGGTCTTCCGGAATGACTTCTTTTAAAGTAGGGGGCATCGGGTGACCTTCGGATACATCGCTGGGATTGGCATTGATTGAAGGAGAAACGAATCTGTCAAATAACCACTTGACCTCCCTAAACACGGGAGGACAAGAGGGTCGGTTCAGCCAGTATTTGAGCTTTGCAGCCTTGATGTATGACCGGAGGAGAGTCGATTCTTGCTGTCCTATATTCCAGCTTAGCGTAAGAAGTCTATCATCGACAAAGAAGTTCGAATGCTACCAAAAATGTGATTACTGGGCAACCGCTGCAGCTGTCCGATGAGGCGTTCATATGGGAAGCACCACCATGACCGCACGGGTCCAAAGAGGTGCAAGTAGTCCCAGACGTGCAACGCCATATGGCCATTGGTTCGATGGCGTGCATGGGGGAGTACTACCTGTAAATCCCTTATCCAGTTGACCATATATGTGCGATATGCGTCTGCGCGATCTGTCGTCATAGATCGCAAACATACGATATGAATAGCGGATACAAGGGACATCGTGTGATCGAGGATGGCACGACGGCTGGCTGCGATGTCCGAGTTGCGATGTACCGATCCCTCGCCCCATAAACTGACTAGCGCTATGGGTAAGTATACGGTCGTTAGCGTGCGCCATTCGTCGGCCTTCACGGTCCCAGCTTTTGTTTCACCGAAGTTATAGGGGACTGATCTCAAGAAAGAGGGCGCATCTGTTGTCTTAATGACATCAAGAATACGTCGCATAACTTCTGGGGTAGCAATGCGCGATTTTGACAACCCGGGAGCAAAAGGCTGTGTTCGACGCTACAAAAATGTCGCTTAGTTAAGAGGAATGAGAACGGCAATACCAAAACGCCTACCCAACCCAGGAGCGATCTAACCCAGTGGACTTTGTAGACTTTTTTGCCGGGGTGCGTGACCTCTGGCCCGATGCCCAAACCTACAGATACGAACCGAAGGCATGCTACCTTCTTCGACGACAGTCTTCTCTCCAAGTCGAGAACGTGATCTTCAATGAGCTGAGGGTCATCTCCCTCAAGGTCGGCAACCGCTTCTGTGAGAAGGCTATGGATTGACTTGACGACCCTGATGTCTTTCTCGTCGAACTCTCGAGGTTTGTTTAGATCAACGTCGAGGAAAGGATATTCAAAAGCAGGGATGGCATCAAACTTGCGATTGGCAGAGTCGGCTGTGAGGCCTAGAAATTCGCGGAAATGAGCATGCGCGAGACCCTCCAGGAGACAATGCATGGTGTCGACGACAATTTGACGAGAGGGATCCCAGTACGATAACCTCCAGAGTGTTGACCATCGCACGCCGTGTGATGCAAATAGTTTGTTGCGCTCCACCGAAGTTCCGGCGTTCTTCCAGAGCTCAGCATGGCGACGCACTTCGTTCTTGTCCCTAAGTGCCCAATCTTCAGTCTGGATATCTGTTCTACCGCAAGTCGACCTGTGCCAGCAATGGCACGCAGTGCAATAAAAGTGACTCGTTGGACCCGCCAGCTGAGCAGCCTTTCTCGCCGCCGGGAGGTCGCACACAAGAAACGCTATGACGCTGCGCGTAACCCGACCAGAGGCATGGAGAGCTGTGCGGGAACAATGTATCCCGCGTTCCCAACTTTCTACCATGTCGTCAACCACGGGATCAAGGAAGTAATTCAGCTCATCACCCGAAGGTTCTGATGGTCCAGGGATGATGCCAGCTAAGTACATGTGTTCAGGTTTATACCGAATATTGAGGGGGAGGTTCAAACATGCACATGAGATGATGCCAGTAGAGGTTGAGGCATTTCGCTGGAGATTGCCCTCAATGTTGAAAAAATCAACGTTAAGCGTAAAAGCGTATCGACCCTCGACGCCTCTATCGATGAACAAGGATTGCCCGGAAGGACCCTTGAAAGTGCGAAAGAAGTCGGCATCCCAAACATCCTTGATAATATGTGGTGGGCGCCCAATGGACGCCAGCAAATCATCGCAAGGCTTATCCATCAACGCTTCAAGGTCGGGACGAGACAACAATCCAGCAAGGTAGTCGTGGAAGTGGTGATACAGGAATATTTTGATCGGCTCCAATTGCCCATCAGCAGAGGGCTGCAACAGCGGCTCGTCGCAAGGGCCGTCCTCTGGTATCGGAATATTGTGGCACTTCGTGGGGTATCGGGCGCGACTTGAACTAAGGCAGGCGGTCGGTTTATAAGTACAGTTGCATGCTGGACAGACCGCGTAAGTTGTAGTCTGGGCGTCGAGCTTGAAGCGCGAAAGGGCGGTTTCCATGGAGCGCGGGATTTGAGACAGTGTGTTTTGACGGCGAGACTCAGAATGAGGGTTCTGAGCATCCATAGCAAGGCTCAAAATGAGGGCAAGGACTCCCATGAGGAATTCCCCGTGTCTGCGACCGATGCCAAAAATGACGACGGAGACGGCCCCTAGAAAGAGGGAAATCTGGGCAACCTCGTCACATAGGTCAATTGGCAAGTCGAAATGGTGGGCTTCATGTTTATTAGTCGAAGGGCATAAGAAGGATGAAAAAAACTCACACGAATCGAATTCGAGCGGCTCGGATGACACAGTAAGTGCATCTTCCTTGTCGCAGAGGAGTCTGTGCATGTCATCGCACGACGCCTCTAGCTGACTTCTGCGAGAAACGATACACGAGACCTTGTGCTTGACTTTTCTGAGGGCCGTCTTGATCACAGCCAGTTCATCTCGGATGGTTTGAATAATATTGCTGGAAGTCGCAGAGAAAATTCGACCGCGAGCCCTGTCTATCCGTGACTCCACAATGTCCAAGGCTGCTTGAGCCTTTGACTGGCGCCGCTTCTCGGCAGCTTGAAGAACAAGGGCAATGTGTCTGGGAAACAAGTAAGTTAGGGAACGTGTGTATGATATGATGCTTACTGCGCGTCATCTTCCGTGAATCTAGCTGTGCCGTCCAGAGAATGGTAGACCTTTCCCTTGTCTTGTTGAACTTCTGATCGCGAATTCCAGAGTTTGCTGTGACTGTCTGGATTGGCGTCGTTGTCTGTTAACGTGATGGCAAATAACTCGGCGGCGAGATCGTCGACCTGTGAAGTATTAGGCTCCAGCTGCTGGCGAGCGAGATGAAGCACGGATGCTTCACGTTCAGACGACGAAGGCAAGTCGGCATCTTGCAATAAATGTATGGTTTTCTGAGCGATAGGCACTTCTTTGCCACCAGGATTACCAGGTATGCCGTCCCCTCCAACTTCGCAACACCGCGCGCACTTGCAAAAAAACATGCGGCTAGGCATCTAAACAAACGTCAGATGATGCACTATACACACGTCGTTGATCTGACCTTTGAGAGAAAAGAAAAGGGGGTAAAATAGTACAAAGTCACACGCATATACGCGTGGTGACATCTAAAGAGTCAGATAACGTATAAGGTAAGGTCTGGATCCCAGGTTGTTAGGGGCGATGCCAAATTACAAGGAACTTATGAGGACTTACTAATTCTATGAGACAGGGCGCCGGATCTAAAACGCGAATGTAAAGCACAACTTCTGAAGACGCAAACGTACTTTGCTTACCGATCTGTACAAGCCTGATTTTTTGTGATGATCTTTACTCATAATGATTAATTAAACTACGACCAAGCTATGACAGTACAGTACATCGAAATCAGAAAGAAAGTCGATTGCCAATTGAGGACGCTCAAATACTGAACGACTACATAATCAAGCTCCGCCGGAATTTGGCGCTCAGCGCCCGACGTTGGATGTAAGTAAGAAATATCGATTACAGTGTTACAGTGGTACAAATATCATCAGGCTATTCTGTTCAGCGCTGGGTTACACTGGATGTAAAGAATGACTGATTATGAGCAGTTCTTACCTGGTGAGACATGCAGATCCACAGCCAGTTCAACATCGCCCGCTGCAAAGCTACGCATAATGTGGAGAAGATCCCCGGCAGCAGTAGCCGAGTAACCTCGCAAAGTAACACGCTTGACTTGAGGAAGAGCCTGAATCCATGCCGCGGATAGCGCCTATGACCACCATTAGTATTGAAAAAGTGCTGTAACAACAACACACACCAATGGATCACCCGCAGCACCGGGGACCGAACCATCTGAGTAATCAATTACCAAGTGTTTGATGCGGACCATGGAATGGGCGCCCGATAAACACATCATTGCTGCACTAGAATGACCATTAGGCAGGGAAAGGACAAGATGTCCGATGCTGTCGCAATAGCTAACACATTGCAAAACGGAGGTGATGTAGTCGGGCGATGGATTATGGGCTTGTAGGGAAATATAAAGACAGGCGAGGTTTTGTGGTTTACTATGACTCCGAAGCACTGGAAGGAGATGCGACAGGGGTCCATCCAGAATAGACAAAGAAAGAGTCAAAGGAGTGATGATTCGATTGGCCCTCCAGGGACCACCAGGTGGCGGAATGACGCTGAGGGTACTGATAGCTGGGTGACGGGCCAGAAAACGAATCAGCGTGGGTGGCGCACACTCCCCATCGACTCGGAGTTCTATAAGCGTTGGGATCGCAAAGTGGCATAGGAGTGTGTCCCATTGTGCAGAACTGAGCTTGACAGAACTCAGTCGAAGTTTTTCCAAACATCGGGAAAGACGGATGGTCTGAATGGTGAAAGGAAGAAGCTTTGGGGAAAAAAACGTCCGCGAAGATGCGTCAAAGGCTTTCAGGGTGTTCGGACCTACACACGCCTGAATTTGGGCGAGGCCAGTGACGGACGGTGAGACATCGCCATCGCAGAAACCCATGCACGTCAGTTCTTCGACGCCGGAGGCACGGATGTTTTTCCAGTAATCTAACAATTTGAGAGAAAATCGGGGAAGTGAGAATGTTGAAGTTCCAGAAAAGTGTGATGTATCGTATAGATTTGCGGGGGAATGGACTCAAGGAAGTGCGAAAATGCGGATAGCTGTGAGGATTGCAAATCGGAATCCAGCCAACTCAACACCATACGCGGCGGACGAAAAGTGTCCATTCGTCTCACAAGTAGACAAAACGTCAAAATTTGGCGAGTCTACGCGAATGTGGAACAGGTCCTGCGGAGAAGT
>NW_024539497.1:0-8527 GCF_016758775.1 Suillus clintonianus | reverse complement strand
TACAGTGCTGATACCACCGTGACCCCCATCAATTAGTTTCCTGCTGGCATGGATTACTTGTCGCCCCGGATGATATGTCTGACACTTCTATCATGATTGAAAGTTAATGTCTTGTGCGTGCTGCCTGTGGTCAAGTATCATTTCAATGAAAATAGAGTTGTGGTGCTGGGACTGACGACATTGAAATCCCTTTCTTGGATGGTCGTCCGCGTGCCCTGCGTGGTTTGCTCTCTTGTGTATCATTCTCCTTCTCAGCTATTCTGGAGCTTTCCATCGCTGTCGATTGTTCCTCGCAATGTGGATCGGTATGTTGCCGATGAGCTGGGTTATTCTTTGCGGTCCATGCTTCCTGCGGATTCCAATCCAGGATGCCAGAGTTCAGAATTTCCTGTAGCATATTGATGCTCCCCTCCTCCCCATGCTCCTCATCCTCTTGAATTAAATCATGTGTATTACTTATCATTTCATCAATGGGAACACAGTACACCACATCCACTTGTGCTGGGATATGGTCAGGCACTGGACTTGTGGTAGCACGAATGACACGCTTTCCAGACACATTCTGAACAGTATCGATAGTTGATGTGTCCTCCTGAGCGCTCGCAACGCCTGGCATCTGCTTGCCACCTGAAATCTAGTGTCATGTCTATGTAAATAGGGGTCAAATAGATGTACCCACGGCGCTGCACCACTCGCTTTTTTGGCCTCCCTCGTCGTCCTTTAGTTGCCTCGACATGATTCCCGCTCGACTCTACGATTTTACAATTATCTATGGCTGCTGACAGTCCTCCAAGATCGTCATCAGTATTCCATCCATCCTCCAAAGTAATTTCGGGTATGTATCCAATGGTTCCTGTAATCCTCGAGTGTTGTGGGTCCCAATCCAGAATCTTGGACTTCATGATTTCCAGTTGAATATCACTGATATAGTGTTCGTCCATCAGAATGTAGGTATGCGCTGTGCTTGAGGCTGAGCTCGCCCCACCCTCCCAGGGTCCATGTATTATATTCCCATTAATTTAGGGTCCTTGGCTTGATAGGCTCCGAGCTCAAGTTCCGTTGTATTAGGCTATTCGGTTAATGGAGCATTGGACCACAACGTGATTTGAGTAGGGTGGCAATACTCGGCATGACATAATATTATGCTGGTGGTTTTCCTGTTATGGATGATATTCTGATTTGATCGAGTGATGTATAAAGTACGGATCAAAATCTCCTTCGACACCAAGAGACCCATTTTGTAGGCACACTAGACCTCACTCACATCGTCCTGATGTCCCTCGCCTGCATTTCCGTCAGACCTTTGGTGATCAGCCATGTATCCCATTCAGAGAAGAGAAGAACATTGCCTCCTATGAGTGGTAATCATCCGAAGCTGGGCACACTCAGGCGATGTACATCATTGGAATGTATGTTCCACTGTGGCACCTGACATTAATATTCGTTTACCACCAAGTAACTCATCATTCACAGGGGTCTATGACACTGATGCACCATCTGATGGCTCGATCGACGAAGGCCGTTTGGTGATTCGAGTTGGGGATGAGTATGCGAACGTCTACATATTTATTGTGCAAAACTGACCTGCATCATTCAGTGTCTCCATATTTCCACTTGATGAACGTGCAGTACCGTCGAATGACGGAAGCCTCCCTACGATGTCATATTGGTATGGTAAGGTTATGGAGATCTATTGGACGGCAGCCAAAAGGAATAAGACACAGGTGACCGAGACCACTATTCCTCTCCAAATCCGATATGATTACTCATGTGGTATACGACAGGACGTGTGGCTTGACATACAGTGGTACTACAGGCGGGTTGACTTGGAGGATCAAGATGTGGAGTATGTTTTTCCGTCATGGAGCTTCACAGAACCATTGACAGTGTCTTCTTTATCCAGCCTTGCAGCTTGCGTAGGTGACTATGAACTTGTGTTGAGCGATCACAAGTCTGTCGTGGATATGCATTGCGTCGAAGGTGTGTTGTCAATTATCTCTGCCTGTCCAGACCATCCCAGTAATATTAATATGTTTCTATGCACTGAAGCTCACGCAGATATTGTTCGGTATGATGAGGGCGATCTATCCCAACCTCAAATACCGACTGCGACCCTATACCACCGGTGGAATATATCCATGCAATTCACAACGCGCAGGAATCTAGAACTGCAGCAAGTAAATATCGAAGTTAGTACCATTTCTGTCTGGTCGAGTTGATCAAGGTCATAATCTGTGTCACAGAATTCGCAGGTCTCCACGAATTGCGGTTGCAACTCCTGTGATATCCCATTTTCTTCCCCCAATCACCTGCAACGATACTGCAGGTCTTGTTGCCGGTGGTTCAACGAGGCATGTATGTCAGCACTTGGCCACAGGATGAGTAGGAACACAAAGGCACGCCTGCCATCTCCCTACAACGCCGTCAGATTTGATGAAGAGTTTCTCGCCCTTATGACAACACCGATTCGAAGGGGGGGACACTGTGGGGTAGTTGGAAATGGTATACTTGTCATCCAGGTCAGAGCACTCATGGAACAGGCTGTAAAGGTGGGTACACTTCCCGATGGATGGATGGACGACCTTCGGCCCACAGTGCAGACATCTCCTAACGAGATTATTCGACGATACTCCTGCCCCACATGCAAAGGGATGGTAATATAGTAGTAGTTCAATTCTGTCATGTCTCTTACTCTACTCCACGTAGATGGTATTCCTTGGCTTACAAAATGTTAGATACAATGCTATCTACTGTCGGTTTAGCGGCCCACATCAATGCTGAGCGTATGCCTGGGTGTTCGTCCATTTAGTAATGTCAGGGTCACAAGGTTTGACATAGGTCCATGGGGCAATTGGGGTTATTTCACAATATGTCATTGGTGTATTTGGCCTAGGCGCGGGCTCTTTGATTCCAGGCTTGTGAGTCATGAAAAAATCGTGTTGCCAGCCGAACGACCTGTAAAATGAGGGCGGCCATGTGTGACCAACACTAACACCGCTGTTGCATGCACAGCAGTGTTGCATACAGGCCAGCTGGGGAGTATAATTGGATCTTATTATCAGCAGCCCAATGATACAGTCAGACAGTACCTGTATTTATATTGCATATGAAAGTGGGTCTTAATCTCCCATACACCAGTACACGATGGACGAACAGCCCATACCGCTAATTTCATAAACAATTGGATTTGATTAGCACAGCACCGGATCATGGTTTTGAAAATTTGACATCACATGCATATGGCTGTGTGGAGCCGAGTTACAAGCTTGAGGCACCCGAGATATTACAAGTACTGAGGCGGAACTGGTGGACCTGCAAGCGGGCACATTCCTTTCCATGAATCCGTTGTGTCACATTCGTCAATGGAGTCCAGAGGAGATCGGTCGACTACTGAAAGTCAAAGGAACAATTCAAGATGTGGATGGATTGTGTTCGTTCAAGGTGTCCAGCCGACCTCGCAAGTCCTGTGACGTTGCTGCACACTATCGCATTCCTCTTCATGCGCTGAACAAGAAATTTGGCCTGTATAGGAAGATTGTGGAACACCTCAGTGCTTCATCCCATTTTAACGCTGCCCAGATGCGTGATGTTTATGCCTCAATCATGGACTACATGAATGAAGTTCGCATTGCATTCCTGGAAGACGCTGCAGGGTCCCTAGATGCATTACATGGTCGCTTTAGATCCCCGGCGCTCGATTACTATCTCTGGTTGGATCATACATGCAGTGGCTTTGATTCCCAGTATCGTAAAGTCCTACAAGAGACTCATGGAGTTACATTTGAGTGTATACGGGATTCAACATGCTCTGATATACTTATGTTTCGTGCGTGTCCTTGTATTATCAATATAACTCGTACTGATCCGCTAATCAGTCGATTGGCGTGCATATCATAACAAACACTGTGAGGAGCATGACTGCTGTGGTGCGCTGCAGGGTTGTGGTACCGGCGAAGACGTCCAGCAGTTGCTTGCCGCAGTCGATTCCTCTCTCAATGCTTCCAATGCTCCAGTAGAACATGGAGCTGGTACGGATACCACCTGCACGACGCATCCAGGCGATACTGCTGCCCCAGTGGCGACTCAATCACACTGCGTTGATTCGGTGCGTGCCTCGTGTATCTAATACAGTGTACTAGCTTATGCAGATCCTGTGTCTTCAGACGAAGGACTCCTTTCCAAAATATCCATTGCCCTTCAACGATAACGACCGAATGCTGGCTTTAAGTACACTTTCTGGGGGAGCACGCAAGTTGATCATTGGTGGATTTGGGCGATGGCTGCCCAGTCACATTGCGATGCGGTTTCGAGAGATGCAAGGATTGCATCATTACGACCCTATGAAGGGTCTCTGGGAGCATGGCATGCTGTTCACATCACGAAATAATGAAGAGTTCTTCGAGTTATTTGGAATGGCGGAATTGATGGCAAGGTGTCAAGAGCTATTGGTCAACCGTGGTAGCATGGGACGATTTTTCATTGCGGTTGGTCAGGCACTCTACACCACTCGCCATGACGCCGATTGCACGGTCGAATATGGTCATGATATTTCCATATCTTCTGGCCAGCAGGAACCCCATCAAACGGTGTCATTCAAGTTGTCCAGGCTCGGAGAACCATCAGTTATGGATGTCACAGACATTCAATCTGATCCCGTACTAAATCACGAACCCACCCGCTCGTTTGAAGAACGCGAGGTTCAAACAGACCTTGAAATCCGTGATGCATGTCGCGTCATCAATTCCGATGGTCATGTGTCCGAGCTGGGACTCCATGCAGCACTAGATACCGATGATAGTCACCCCGCCATGCAACAAGAATCCGATGATGATCAATCTACTTCTGACAGAGTCCTAGAAGCTGACCAGGACTGTCACTGCACAAACACAGTAGGATATGAAACCGAAGGTGAGTCACTCAGCTACTACGGTAGTCATGTGCCTGACGCGAGACCTCAACGAGATATCATTATCATCGATGGTCAACCATTAGGGAACATGGTCCCAGATCCAATAGATCCACGATCTGATTCCAACATAGTCCCGCTGCCTGACAATGACGGAATGCGGACGTCTATTGTAGACTCTTTCATACCAGGCGAGTCAATTGATCCACTCATGAGAACATAGGCATATTACTGAGGCGGTTGGCATCTTAGGCTTCGACAATGATGTTTGTAACCCGTCCTTGGAAGGCTTTCCAATGGACCTGCGGTCTGATTCCGAAGTGGTAGTATGGTCTAATGAGGATGGATACCAAGGCGAATCATTCCTCTCCACTAGCATCTATGTCACAAGGCCCGATTGCCCAGTAGCAGTGAATATTGATGATGGTCAACCTTCCGCACAGTTCATGCAAATCGACATGCAAACCGACTCTGCGGTTGGTTTGAATGCTGGAAGTGACGATATCCATGAACGCATGGTAGGAAGTCCATTCAATGTCGTGCCATCATCCGAGTTCTAACATCATCGTGATTCA
This sequence comes from Suillus clintonianus, assembly GCF_016758775.1. Classification (NCBI taxonomy): domain Eukaryota; kingdom Fungi; phylum Basidiomycota; class Agaricomycetes; order Boletales; family Suillaceae; genus Suillus; species Suillus clintonianus. The sequence continues at coordinate 3,046 of NW_024539497.1, read as the reverse complement.
TTCAGGATGACGCGAAACTCGATAACTCACCAGGAACCAAAGGTGAATGTAGGGCTGACGTCGGCAGTCTCTCAGCTGATGGTGATCCTGATGTCCCCAATGCCGCTACTCAGCAGACCAAGGATGTATCCAATGTCGATCACCCCAACGAATGCAACGAGAGCGCATACACGGACATGGCGCAGGAGGAGGTGGTCAGATCCCCCTCGCCCCCACTCCAATCGAGACTGCGCACGCGAAATTCCAGTAGACAACCATCAACGAGGCAGCTAACGAGAATCAAGGAACAGGTCACCTTGAAGCGGACGAGGCCTGTGGTGTTTGCTAACGCTCAGCACGCGCGAAAGGCTAAATCACAACCTGCGACTACGAAGTCTACAACACCTAGATACACCATCCAAGACCTCGTCGCTGAGTCTGACACGCCGGTGAAAGATGCAACGCCTTTCGTAAGTCGATCATCCAGTGTCAGTAGGAGTCTGGCTGAACGTCGACATGTAGATGGACATCTTTCTCATGGACCCGGAAGGTTATGACATGGTCCAGTCATCTATTAATTCGCACCACGATGCATGGTTAGCTGTGGTTAGACGCATAGCATGGCGCATGCGCAACAAGAGCATCCCCTCTAAGCTCATACAATCAGCGGGTTTGTTGATGTCCATTGAATTATGGTTCAACGACATTGCAGATGAGTGCCGACAGGCACTGGAACGTCCTGCCTTTGAGTTTGCGCTGTCTCCGTTGGTGAGTAGCAAGTTTGTATGTCTTAACATCACACTGACGCCGTTGCCGTCAGGCACATTGCGTCCTGTCAGAACTTTCCCATCGAGCCATGATTGATGAGGCATTCGTACGACACGTGTTGCAACATCTTTTGGTGACTACATTTACTTATTATTTTTGCCTCGAGCTGAATCATATATATATATCACAATGAAGACTTCCGACGGTGGCAAGGGTGTGACTGCAGTAGTAAAGTATCTGCTCCGCTCCTCTCAGCCTCGCGATGAGGATCCTTACGCACCTGGACTGCGAATTCTCGCATCAGTTCTGACAGAGGCAGCAAGCAAGCACAAGGCGTAGGACCTTGCAATGTGATGTCAAATGGTTGACAAGAGTGTATCCACATGAGGGAGTTTGACGTAGAACATCACCATTTCATTTCATCACACCACAACACAAAATGTCACATCATTGTTCCTCAGTCATTGTGTTCAGTCAGTGGGTACTGATTACAGATGCGTTCATAATTCTGAGACTTAGTGGCATAGATCCACCTCAGACATGGGTTAGTTGTTTTTAGATTCAAGCTCTTGTTGTGCGCAGATGCGGTGCGCACTCAGCTGGCTGATGAAAGCATTATGTACCCTTGATGCATCAATACTGAACTGAACCGCACTGCCCCCTGAGCGTTGACTGGACAATGGGCGAAAATAGCACAATCACTTAATTTCGACATGGCATTATTTTAATGTTCCATTGATTGCATGGATTCATTAACCAACACATCCTCTGGCAGATGGGTACATGTAAGAAATAATTCTATCTCCAACGACAGATACGACCTGTACAAGCAGATATGAAGGAGGGCGGACAAGCGGTACAGCAACGAGCAACGACAGTGGACTCAGGGCACTGACAGCGTCAGAATTCGATACTGAAATCGCGAGACCAACAAGTCATCAGGTCTGCCACAAGTGCGAAGCAGTGAAGACAAGCAGATATGCAGGTGATCGGATACGCGAGACAGTGACAGGTGTTGAGCGGGCGTGCAGGACGGACAGGCGAGGACAAGCAGATATGGAGGACGTACATGCGAGCCACAAGATGAACAACCGTGGACTCGAAGGCACTGACATCGTCAGAATACGCTCATGAAAGCGCGGGACCATCAAGTCTTCAGGTACGTCACATGAGCGAGCAGGCAAGACAGTAACAAGCAAACATGAAGGAGGACGAACACGCGAGATAGCAACGAGCAACGACCGTGGACTCAAAGGCACTGACATCGTCAGAATGCACCCATAAAGGCGCGGGACCAACGAGTCTTCAGGTACGTCACATGTGCGCACAGGCGAGACAGCAACAAGCCAGGACAAGCGCATGTGGAAGGAGGTCGGACAAACGAGAAAGCAACAAGCAACGACCGTGGACTCAATGGCACTGACATCGTCAGAATGCGCCCATGAAGGCGCGGGACCAACGAGTCGTCAGGTACGTCACAAGTGCGCACAGGCGTGGATAAGCAGGCATGCAGGTCGGACATGCGAAGAAAAAACAGATATGAAGGAGGTCGTACAAGCGAGCCAGCAATATGCAACGACCGTGGACTCAAAGGCACTGACATCGTCAGAATGCGCCCATAAAGGCGCGGGACCAACGAGTCTTCAGGTACGCCACATGTGCGAGCAGGCAAGACAGCACCAAGCAAATATGAAGGGGGACGGACAAACGAGAAAGCAACAAGCAACGACCGTGGACTCAATGGCACTGACATCGTCAGAATGCGCCCATAAAGGCGCGGGACCAACGAGTCTTCAGGTACGCCACATGTGCGAGCAGGCAAGACAGCACCAAGCAAATATGAAGGGGGACGGACAAACGAGAAAGCAACAAGCAACGACCGTGGACTCAATGGCACTGACATCGTCAGAATGCGCCCATAAAGGCGCGGGACCAACGAGTCTTCAGGTACGCCACATGTGCGAGCAGGCAAGACAGCACCAAGCAAATATGAAGGGGGACGGACAAACGAGAAGACAAGCAACAAGCAACGACCGTGGACTCAATGGCACTGACATCGTCAGAATGCGCCCATAAAGGCGCGGGACCAACGAGTCTTCAGGTACGCCACATGTGCGAGCAGGCAAGACAGCACCAAGCAAATATGAAGGGGGACGGACAAACGAGAAAGCAACAAGCAACGACCGTGGACTCAATGGCACTGACATCGTCAGAATGCGCCCATAAAGGCGCGGGACCAACGAGTCTTCAGGTACGCCACATGTGCGAGCAGGCAAGACAGCACCAAGCAAATATGAAG
>NW_024539496.1:0-8618 GCF_016758775.1 Suillus clintonianus | reverse complement strand
ATGATTGCTAGGTGACCAATCCCGAAGCTCAAGACAGAATTCCGGACAGATTTACATGTGCGTGTTGTGGCGCACCTCAGCCCACCGAAAGTATCGAACAATCCACTAAATTTTGAATCAGCGAACGACATTGGATTGAAGTGTGCCCTACTTACCAGCTTAGTCCTCCGCACAGCGCCCATTACTGCAAGTGCTTGGTCTGCTGACAATGTTGAATTGGTGGGTATGCCAGGGAACAAAGCTCGCTCCGGTGGCCAAAGTCTGAACCACCGGTAAAAAATCATTGAAGAATTCGCTAAAATCTCTTTGACTTGCGCGAGCGTTGAAGAGCTCAAAGTATTCATCCGAGTTGGCTTGGAGAAACTCATCCTGAGCATTCCATACATGACGTCGGTAAGGGGGACACCCTGACATCTGTATCGCTGACATGTCAGTTAAGATGGATATGAAAAAAACGGGGCTCGTACAATGGCTCAAGGTGGACGGTAATGATAAGGATCGATTTTGGTAAGGACGATTTTTATTTATGGGCCACCAAAGAACTCGCCCATAATCATGTGATCATACTCTAGAACTACATAGGCAATTTTACAATGTCTGACATAACAGAGCTCGACGGCTGTACTTTGATACCAAGTCCTCGTCTACCTCACTCACAGCTGCATAGCACCATAGTTCTTCAGTAGCCGCAACAATGAGTTTACACCGGCACACAGCCATCAACGCGATCGTGATGAACGGAGGTTGTGTAACGTAGATACTCTTCAATGTGGCCCAATGTCTCAAGCCGTTCAGACAGGGTATCCAAAACCGCTTGTCGGCCATGTTCAAAAGTTATATCACCATTCATCGGACAGTTTGTCCAGCTGAATGCATGCCCTGAGCTTGGACTCGACATCTTCGACACCAGTCTTTAGTGGGGGCCATAAGTCAGTAGGTCTAAATATGTTCATCGAAACAAATTCATACATAGCGTGCACCATTGGCTAGCTGGACAGGTTCAGACTGGATACTCTGCTTAGCACCAATAATTCGTATCCTTATTCCTGTATGAGGTCTGTTACTACTACCCGTAAATTCAGACCATTGAATATATACGCACCTGTGATAGTATTGCCGTCTGGATGCGCGTGCAGCTTCAGTACGCTCTTCTTGAGTTTTATGCAATTGAGGACGGCCCATGACTACTCTACAGTAAGACATAAGTCAGTGATCAGTGAGGTCTGAATACATTCATTGAAGAAATTTGTACGGACTCATCTGTGTTGCTCTTCTTGAGTGAATTGCGTAAACTCTGCTTAGCAGCATTACATCGTTCCTTATTCCTGTATGAGGTTTGTTACTACAATTCAGACCAAGTGGATATTTACGCACCTCTGATAGTATTTCCGTCTGGAAATGCGTGCAGCTTCAGTACTCTCTTCTTGAGTTTTGTGCAATCGAGGACGGCCCATGACTACTCTACGAGTTCACTGTGAGTTGGAGATTTAGTACTGGGTTGGAGATTTATGATAGATTTACAATACCCTAGGACATCAACTAGGCCGTGGATTTAGCAAAACCGGCACTTCTCGCTGAGTCTAGTCTATACAGTCTTGTTCTCAATGAGATTCGCACTGAAACTAAACAACCCCCTCGAGCACTTCTGGTACCATTCATACATGGTATTGTGCGCCTTCTCTAGTGACTCCCAGTCCGCGTCATATCTAGTGACTCCCAGTCCGTGTATCTCGCCTCCCAATGGTATTGTGCGCCTTCTCTAGTGACTCCCAGTCCGCGTCATATCTAGTGACTCCCAGTCCGCGTCATATCTAGTGACTCCCAGTCCGCGTATCTCGCCTCCCAAGGCAGCGGGACATGATCCATCGAACGGGCTCTAGTGAAGAACTTGACACTGGTGGCACCCATTATTTCCGCGGAGCGTAGGAAGATGGTCGCAATGGAAGGGGAGCGTAGGAAGATGGTCGCAATGGAAGGGGAGCGTAGGAAGATGGTCGCAATGGAAGGTAGGTTGAGGCTGGTATGAGTAGCGTCGAATGCGCGGATCTGAGCTTACATAGAACCTCGAAGTGTGTCAAAAACGCCGTTCAACGATGCCACTCATTGTCACTCCTTATTTCTCATCAAAATTCACACTGAAATTCATGGCAGCCAAGCGCGATCATATTGCACACAGTAGAAACAACTTGGAAGGCTTCAAGAAACATGTTACATACAATGCATACATTAGGGCAATATCTCCGTTTCACCGCGGTCGATTGCCGCTTCCATCAACTGGATGCCTTCGGCTACTGAGCGCACCTTAGAAAATGAGGCCCTGCTCACGCCAATAACATGGGAAGAAGTCTGCTGCCTGTTGGTGAATCACTAGTCAGTAAGTGTTAATTTGAAAATAAAACGATGCAAATTAATTACCAAGTGGAGAAGATGCCAATGCGGCGTCCACGAGTCACCCAATAGAAGGGTCCCATAGCATCGTTTGGAGGTATGTCGTAGGTCACATTGACCTGAGGCTGGGTGACGCCTGACGTCGCGGGAGAGACAGTGACAGCTGGGGCAGGCACTGGAACTGGAGTTGGCGCTGGTGTGAGTGGAGCTGAGGCTGTAGGTGGTATGGGCGCTGACACAGGTGGCACAGTGACACCTGACGTTGCAGGAGAGATGGTGACAGATGGGGCAGACACCGGAACTGGAGTTGGCGCTGGTGTGAGTGGAACTGAGGTGGTAGTGGTGGAAACAGTGCTGATGGCAGAAACAGCAGCGACCAATGCGTTCTGCACCACACCGTGGATTGTGGAGGTCACATCGGATGCCTGCTTCCCAGTGATGTTCAATTGCGCCAAGAGCGCAGCAAGACTATCTGTAGAATATATGGTCAGGATTAGAGCGCACTTGAGGACACTTTTGCTTACCAGTACAATTGCCAGTACCATTACCACCAGCAATGGGCGCCGCAGGCACAGCATCTATCGTGCTTGTGGAGGTCATCGTTGGGTGTAAATAGTAGGCGGAGAATTAATATTGAAAATTGGGACTCACCTGTATACACAATTCTGGCTTTTGTACTGGGAATGCCGTCTATATCGAGTCATGGAAAAGCCACCCAGTGCGTTGCAGCTCATTCGTTGCAGTTCGATCAGAGTTTACCGGCTCTTCCCATGCATGCAGATCACATCACGCAAGCCAGCATGTACATTACACATGCATTTCACATGCATTACACTTTGCATTACATGTGCATTACCTTACACGTGCATTACACGTGCATTACAGGTGCATTACTCTTTGCATTACGCGCTTCACCTGTTCCTCCCATTACCTTTGCAAAGTTTGCATCACTCCGCATTCTTGTCTGTATGGGTTGATTTTGTTTGTTGTTCTCCCTAATAAGACTATTCTACAGATTATCAAGCTCACCCTCCTGCGTGTGTTCACTGTTGGCAGCGTCCACATAACATCCTAGATGGCCTCTGCCCAAGGTAAGCACATGTTGGCTGCTCATGAACTATATCTGACGCTATTCACTAGATGACACCTCTCAGTGCCAATCTCCCAGAGCAATCCAGGCAGTTACTTTGCCTTGGACCTTTTCACAAGTCAACAGCCGTAAACGTCCCAGATTAAACGTGTATACACCGACGTCCACCTTGGAGCCCCAGAAGCCTGTGCATGCCTCGGTCACATTTGCTGCACGTCGAGATGGAACGATGCATGTGTCGGGCCGGCATGTCATTGGACAGAGTTCGGCTGCTGCTGTCCTGAGCACCTCACCTGCAGAGCATGAGGATACGTCCTTTAACTTTTTGGAGCCCAATGATTTCTTCACCATGGATGCCATGGATGGAGTCATCACCAACGATATGGATTATGGAGTCGTCACCAACGATATGGATTTGCTGCAGACGCGGAAGCGGACAGCTGGTGTAAGTCTTATCACCGTCACATTTGTTAACATTTCGCTGATTTCGGCATAGGACCACCCCCTTCTCACTTGGTTAGACGAGCGCGAAAGCTATCTTGCGGAGATGATCCGGCTCGATGGTCGTGGGGATGCTGGCAATATGTGTGCAGGCTGTGGTACTGCTCCTGCATTGGTTCGATGCGAGAGCTGTGATGATTCACAAATGTACTGTCACGGCTGCACTGTCACTAACCATTTGTGCTTGCCCACCCATCGCATCGACGAGTGGACTGGTGTGTGTTTCCAGAGGACGTCACTCAAGAAGCTAGGCCTTCGTATTCAACTCGGACATCCTATTGGCCAGCGCTGTATCCTTCCCCATAAAGCCTTCAATGATGACTTCGTTATCATGGATACGGACGGTATACACCAGGTTGGACTCGACTTTTGTGGTTGCGAGACTGCGCAAACACATACGAAGCAACTACTCCGAAATCGATGGTTCCCGTCCACCTCAACTGACCCCAGGACCGCAGCGACCTTTCGAGTACTACGACAGTATCATATCCTTTCATTTGAGTCGAAGGCATCTGCGTACGAGTTCTATCATACACTCGTTCGCTTGACAGATAATACGGGCTTGTCAAATCGTAAGGCAGTGGGTGCTCTTTATTATCTCAGATGTTCTACAATGCTGACCTTCAGATTTAGGACCGCTATGAAGCATTTATGAGAATGGTGCGCGAATGGCGCCACCTGAAGATGGTGAAGCGCTTTGGTCGTGGTCACGACCAAGCCGGTGTTAAAGCTACATCGCCCGGAGAGTGTGCTATTCTATGTCCAGCATGCCCACAGCTGGGCAAGAATCTGCCTGACGGTTGGCAAGATGTCGGGAAAGCCAAACGGTATGTGGCAGGAACTCAATGGTTTCAATTAAAGGCTAACGTGTTAAGGTGGCTATATGCAATTTTTGTTGCAATAGACGCGAATTTTCGATTGAAGAGACGCGATGTTTCGAATGAAGATGTAGACCCCAGCCTTTCAAAAGGCTGGGCGTATTTCGTGGAAGAAAAAGGATACAAGACCTTCCTGGCCCAACACCTCGGAGATGAGCAGGAGGTACGTGGTTGATGATATTAACCCGAGCCCATGCTTATTCACACCACCCTGCAGAAAAGCTCATGTTCAAATCACAATGCCGTCAACATGGCTGATACGAAGCTGTCACAAGGGCTCGCAGCTACAGGTGTGGGCACGATCGATTGCGCCCGTCATAACATGAAACGACCAAACGGAGTCGGAGATTTACAGAAAGGTGAAAAGTATGTTATTGTCTTTGCTTGTTGGTGTCGTGTCTCATCATGCATTCACACAGATACCTCAACATGGACTATCTGTTTTTTTCGACCTTACGCAGTACACAACTCCAAATGTTAAATGTTTCGTACAACATCGCGTGCCAATGGCACAAGAACCTCTGGGCGCGGATGAAATCATTTCCTCAATCCCACAGTTTGGACTACCTCACAAAGGTGATTCGATTTTTCGTGCCAAAGTTTCATCTCCCCGCACATATCGCAAAGTGTCAAACACTTTTCTCGTTCAACTTTACGCGTTTCGTCGGCCGCACAGATGGTGAGGCCCCAGAGAGAGGGTGGTCAAATATTAACCCCATGGCCTCGAGTACGAAGGCTATGGGCCCTGGCTGCCGTCGTGACACCCTGGACGACCATTTTGGGGATTGGAACTGGAAGAAAACAGTTGGGTTGGGCGCCTCTCTCCTCCTCAAGATCAAGGACGCCCTTGCTGAGAGGGCCGAACACAAAATGGCATTCGAAGAATTCGACACCGCTATCACTCCCGACCACCGTTCTGCGTGGTTGGCAGAAATGGAGGTTTGGGAGGTCAATCCCAATGACACAACTGTTTTTAATCCGCTCGAGGCTAAAGCTACATGTGAGTGCGGTATTTTATTCTACGAGCCTCGTACTAACAATCATTTAGCCATCACGCAAGCAAGTGCACGGCTTAAGCTTGCTGAGTTGGAGGCCGAGGAACTTCGGCGGGGCATCGACACGTCTTTACATCCGGAAATATCACGTAGTGTGCTCATCGCCGCTGGCATCGACCTCGAAGAGGAGCAGTATGTAATGTCCCTCGTATTGTCATGAATGCGCTAATGATTTTCAGGCGTCGTTTGACCATTGCTGTGGAATCCTTAGGTATCCATGCTACTGATACACAAAAAAGCAGCATCGTGCGAATGCGGAACTCGCTACGGCGCAAAATCGACACGTGGAGACGCGCCCAAGTCCTCTACCTCCCCGCTGTCCAAAGCATTATCAATCATGCAGTGCGTGAAGTTCAAGAGAATGCCGAATGCATGAAGCTTTGGCTACCTTCCCAGCTGAGAGACAAACCATGTGATCCACACTTGCAAAATGATGAGTGGGAGTTGCGCTACACTCAAGCTCACGACACACTCGAAGAGATCCGTCAGTGCTTGCGGATTCATTGCTCTCTGCTGTCATTCAAACGAGAATGGATCCGGGGTCAAGGCGCGAACACGCGAGCTCAGAATGCTCTCGCTCGGGTCCATGGAAGGCGCACTGCGTGCGTGAAGCGATACCGGTCGACATGGGTGGCGCTCAAGGCCCTAGCTACAGCAATGGGGAAGAAAGACTGGCAGGGGAGGTTGCAGGAGCTGGCGGATAATGACATCAAGCCCCTCGTGGATCCGTTCGCTACTGGTGAAGGGAGACGTCAAGTATCTTGGATCTGGATGATGGATGGCGTTGATTGCAGTGACGAAGGTGATAATGATGGTCAGTGTTTTTATTTAATCTATATTTGCGCAAGCTGATGTGCTGCAAGGTGTCCGCATCGAGTGGTGTAAAAGCCGTGCGAGGGCACTGCGCTGGTCAGAAGAGGTGGAGTTGTTGAGGGAAGAGATGCGCAGAGTGCTTCAGTTTTTTGCCTGGCAGGCAGCGTGGTGGGAAGATCAAGGAAAGCGGCGTGTTGGAGAGTGTGCCGCGCACGCTGAAGGGTTGTATGCATATGCTGTCCGACAGGCTAACCTCCGTCGCAGGATGGCAGACGATTTTCGCATACTGTGGTCACCTTATCTTTCACCGCATGCCCTCCCACAAGCCCTCCCCATCAACCCGCCATCTCAGCTGTCTGAACTGTCGTTACCTGACCTCACCATACCCGATATTCCCTAGCCCCTAGCTTCTGCGTTGTGCCTGCCAATCTATGGTTCGTGATGGATCGGGTCTTCTGGAGCTTCTGTGTAGTGTACCTTACATACATCATTGTCCCTTACATACATTATTGATCAATGTCACCGGCTTTCATTGAATGTTGAAGCCCTTAAGTGGCCGAAGACTGCACTGGAAATCTAACCGGCTACTATACAATATGCTAGGCATCAGGAAAACCCTCCCATGTAAACTTAGAACTATTTAGCTGAATTTTCGATAATTGCACAAATTAACACAATTTAGCTCTAGGAACTATAGTCTAGCACAAGTTAATGATAATTGTCTGCAACTAGCGCAATGTTACAAAACTATGTCTGTCCAAGTATGGATTTACAAAGAACGAAGGACACTCGTCGAGAACATTAGTAGAACTCCATTCACGGGGGGCAATGGGGCCAAAATGTGGAATTAGATGTGCACTGCGATGAATGTTGCTGATTGGAACAATGCTAGCTATTCGTTCTCCGTTTTTGATGGTGCGTGAGACTTTGCGCAAGCCATGATTGCGATCAGGTGCCTGGAAAGCGGAGAACCATTCCACGTACGCAAGGTGCTTTGGAGGTCGGAAATTTGATGGAAAGAGTATAGGGATAGCTTTGGGAGGGATCGAGAAGATCAAACAGACTTGTCCAATTCGATATCCTGTATAAATGACGAGTATCAATATCATGCAATGACTGGCTCGGAGAGCTCACCTTTGATACCAAGTGTCCCACCTGTGCCATCATTAACAAATGCAGTATCGAAACGAGATGCGACACTGTCCGATGCAAATGGTCTCGAACGTCCAGGACGTGCATGTACACTATCAACTGTGGCTGGGGGATCACCCTGGCCACGAACATCAACTGACACCCACTTCACCTTGTGAAAGACGGGCAGGGTTCGAAATGGGATGTATATGTCAGCAGCTTGATCTTCGAGCTGCCTAGGCCTAATAGTAGTGTTTGTAGGAAGGGTGGCTTTCACAACGTAGCATGCGAGAGATTCACGAAAATATGTGGCGCCATATTCGTTCACAACCTTGTCCAATGTGACTGCCTTGATGCTCGGATGCTTTGACATTGTCTGAGTACGACGAAATGACATCTCCGGAGGACGAGGCTGACGACCTGGGTGATGCGCAGTGCCTGCAATGAGTCTCCATTGAATATATGTCTCGTGGCGTAGTATTTTCTCCCTCCGTTCAAGCCAGGTTGTCATTTGCGCAAACTCGTTCTTGTGGTTTGTCGAACGATACGCATCTTTAGCGAGGTCGATGTGAAGGTGTTCCGTGTATTCGGTATTGTAATTATCCGTTGTGCTGTACGTTCGAATCATATGAGCATAGTGAAGTGCGAAATGGAGTTTGGGTAGGTTAAAGGAATTCCGAATGCCAAGGTCGACAAGAATTTGCTTGTTGTCGTGGAAGAGATCAAGTGCCTCGTCCAGACAAGTCAGTGTCTCAGAACTGT
>NW_024539495.1:0-8886 GCF_016758775.1 Suillus clintonianus | reverse complement strand
CCGCCACGAGGACAAGGTCAATCAAGTTCGCGTGGTGCGTGTGCGTGTTCTTCTGCAATGTTGTTGATTCTAACGCTTCAGGTATGGAAGGTTTGCATGGACGACAAGGCGCGATAGTTCTCAATTGATTCATAGAGTCTTTCATGTTTATATGTTTTATGCTGTCCTCATTTATGCATATTAGCGGACGACAAGCGACAAGAGAAAAATGTATGCGAGGATATGATGCAATGATTGATACTATGAAAAATGCCGCCAGGGGGCTCAATCAAGCTGGACGCACAGGTGACGATGTTTTGACGTGTCAACCGCTGTCGAGTTTGGATGCCTCCGCCCTGGATGAATTTGTTAGGGCCAAATGTGATGTTGAAAGGGAGTTTCGGTTAAATTTTTTTTTGGGACAAACATTCATTTTGTGCGTTATCCGAGTAGAAGTACCATGCGCTTTCATACTCAATAAGTACCATTTTCATAGACTAAAAGACGCACCATGTAGCTGTGGACTCCATTGCAAAATGCGACAATTTTTTCTGGTACTTGTACTTCAAGCCTCAGTCATGCCCCCTGCAGAACACAGCAAACGGTAGACTTCGGGATAAAGTTGGCGTCATTGATGTCGGCTCCCCGTGTCAGCGACGTGCCTACGATGGACAAACTCACCGATCTCGAGCTTAATCAGTTAATTGTAGAAGAAGAAGAACCAACCAATGCAGATCAGCCCAAGGCTCTCAGTCATATGTTATCACGGATTTTTCAGGACATTCACCTTTAAAGTCCCAGATGTTACAGAACTCCAGGTGCCATTACATAAAATTCGTTATCGCGACACCAGACTACACAATAAATTCGCTCACCTTCATGAACAGTCCATGGTTCCCTTGTATGATACAGAGAACTTTAAATGGAACTGGGCACTTCCAAAATGCCATCGTGAATCCGGCATCATTCAGTTACCCGATCTTGAAGAGGGGAGAGACAGAGGGGGGGGGGGGGGGGGGGGGTAGCAGTGCGAGCGACTCGGAGGAATCCAGTGGCGAGGACCCGTCAAGTCAACTTGAAGATACCAGCTCGAAACCACACACCTTGGAAGACATCTTCTCGTCGTTCTTTAACACCGCATGTGGTGCTGTTGCCAAGATGAGGAGAAAGGAGATCATAAAGGAAAACATCGGAGCAGTGACTCGCACTTGGAGCTCACAAAACTCCACACGTCCTGTAAAGGATAAAGAAGTCTCGCGGAAGCCAGACCTTGCACTGTTGGATGACGTGGAGGCTCGGTGGGACACCATCAAGGCAGTCTGCGAGTTGACGTCGCAACTGTACACTCCTACAGGGACGATTGGAAAGACGATCGACAGCAAGGCTTACCTTCTCTTGAGACGCCAACCTTGGAGGCGGTTTGTTTTGCTCTTCTCCCTTACCCACGAATATCGTGAATTGCGAGTTCACATGTACTGATCACGCAGGTGGTGTTGTGACTGCCTCCCATCCATATCGACAGCGCTCCAAACCATTTCCTATACATCTTATCCGGTGTCGTCTTCGGCAATCTTGATTGTATCGGGTACGATCCTTCAATCAGTATATTCACGAAGACGCTTCGCCCTGCTCAGCTCGAAAATCCGATTTTTCGCCCTTCTGTGGACAAACCACCCTCACGAGCTCAAGTGCGCAGTTCCACGAAAGGTCCAGAAGGCACTGGACCCAAGAAGATTATCGACGAACCTCAGGCTGAGTCTGACTCGGAGATGGACTCAGACGTAGAGATGAGCTCGAGTTTCGAGGAGAGCCTCTCTCAAGACCCCCCTCAGCTAGAAATGCCCGAAGATCCTCTTCGCAGATCTTTTTCAGACCCGATTGGCAGGATCACAGTGAACGACCACACGTACGATATCCTCGAAGTCATATTCTCCAGTCAGGGGCTTGTTGGGCGCGGCACCGTCTGTTATTTAGCGAGGAGGGACGATGAAGAATACATCATCAAGGATCATTGGGTCCTTGGGGGTAAAGATGCGGCGTTGAACGAGGTTAGGATGCTGCGGGAGATGCAAGGAGTCCGTGGTGTGCCAGAACTAGTGGAATATTGGCTTGTTGAGATCGCGCCCAATGAGGTTGATGAAACAATGAATTATCGATACAAGGTTTTGGGAAGTATCAAAGGGACCTCTCGTACGCACGTTCGTTTGGTTTTGAAGCCTCGCGCTCGACCTTTGCATGCGTTCCGGACAAAGTTAGAGTTAGTGAGCGCTCTTCGGGACATTGTCATAGGTGAGTAATCGTTTATATCTAGTCCGTCTTGCCGAGTTTACTGACATGTTTCTCAGTTCAACGTACAGCGGTCGAGGATCGTGGAGTTCTTCACCGTGACTGCAGCCTTAATAACGCTATGATTGAGGATGATGGCGACGGGACCAATGGACTCTTGATCGATTGGGAATTCGCTGTCCATATTGATGCGGGTCGAAAATACACTATCGGTGGGACGGTCAGTACCAATTTATTTCTATAAGACTCGATGTGCTCACAGCAAACGATAGGGCACATTACCTTTTATGTCACGTTCGCTTCTGTGGCAACTCTCAGAGGCTGTTGGCGATGTTGCAACATCTGCTCGCAGCTGGAAGGCGAAGCTTGCCACGTCTTCCCTCACAAAACCGCCCCCCCCTTATCCTACACCACTACCATGACGATCTCGAATCGCTTTTTTACGTTTTCGTGTGCATCTGCATTGAATACAGGGGTCCCCTTGGAGTTAAACGCGATCTGTCGGCTGATAGGAGTCAAGAGTGGTTGCCGCATCTATGGTCCGCCGACACGTTCAAAGCAGGCAGCGATGTGAAGACTTCGTTTTTTTTTCCACCCCAACGCAGACAAACTCAAGAAACAATTTCACCCCTACTTCGACACGCTAATCCCACTCGCGACACAATGGTATGACTTGATCAGGAACAAAGGGCCATCAAGTGCAGTTACTTTCGGGGAGGTCCTCGATCTGTTGGAAACGCATCTCGCTGAACTTCCGAAGGACGAGCCTTCCCCTGAGCTTCTATTTGCAAAGAAGTTCATCGCGGCACTCCCGAAAAAGAGACACGCGAGTGACCTTGAGGGTGATGATGATCGGGATAAGTATATAAACGAACCGCCGAATACAGAACGTAACATTATCCACGGTCGGATGGGCTGGACGATGGAAGTTGCACCCCAGCCCAAGCGAAGCAGAACTACTTAATTTACGTTTACGACAATCTGAATTTTCTCGCGCTTACATAGTTATGCCCTGCTTACGTTTACATGTACATTAAATTGTTCCCACTCAAGTTTCGAGTCACTCTGCAACATGATGCCTTGCGATCGGCTATGTAATACCATAGTACTCAAAGTCCGACGAAAGGAGGTGCTGCACGTTTTCTCTCAGCCTACTGATTCTGACTCGCCCTCAAGAACAGATCCGTAAACTCCATCAACCTGCGCTGTATTACATTTGGCACACGTAAATTTCAAGTGCTTTTCAAGGTGTGATGGCGGCTAAGATTTAAAAGGTGAGTGTTGGTAAATTGTCGGTGTGGTGGCTCATTTCCCTCCTTCCCTTGTCATGCCTGGAAGCCCTAAGAGAAAGAAGTCGAAGCGCAAAGCGTCGGACTCTGATCCCAAGGCACCGGAAGGGAAAGCAGCTCTGGCAAAGAGAGCGCGTGCTCAGTCTCAGTCGATTATCGATGAAGTCGACGACTCACAACAACTTCGACGAACAGGACGTCAAGGTGCAGGGACAGGAGGTAGGAGCACACAACTGGAGAAAGTGAGCGCTATTTTGCATGCTCCAGCGCGGACCAGCAAACCCAAGGGTGCCACCTCCCTTGATCCGGACGCTCCTGAAAACCCTCTCGCTCCAAAACCACCTCGCAAGGGTGGTGGGAGTCGTCCCAAGGTATCTTTTCTCTTGTTCGTATTGAACAATACTAACAAGACATGCAGAAGAGACAGCAGCCCCCTCCGCCGTATAGCCCTTCAGAAGAACCGAGCACCACGACTTCCAAATCACACTCGAAGAAAAACAAGGTGAGTTTTTAATGCGCGAACGATCACGCATTAATTTTCTATGCAGGCTCCTGTCATTCCTGCCCCAATGTTCGAGTTATTGAACTCTCAACCTACTTTTGCACAACGGGAAGCTCATGGACGATACAGATTTTCGCCACCAATTGTCCCTCCCGGCACGGAACCGGATCTCCAAGCGCTAAACAATTCCTTCGTGGCTGCAGCCAAGGGCGCACACACCCTGCCTGATCCCAATCATTCCCAGACTCGTGTCGACACGTCCCAATGTCACGTTCCGGTTACCAACCCCAACGCCCCCCAAGGCCATCGCACTGTCACTACTTCTAACGTCGAACAGACCCATCAGACTCGTGTCGACACGTCCCAACGTCACGTTCCAATTACCAACCCCAACGCCCCCCAAGGCCATCGCACCATCCCTACTTCTAACGTCGAACAGACCCGTGTTGACACGTCCCAACGTCACGTTCCGGTCATTAACCCCAACGCCCCCCAAGGTCATCGCACCGTCACTACTTCTAACATTAAAGACCCAGCACTCTCCAGCACCACTTCAAATACCGTGCTGCTATCAGACGCTAACTTTTTCCAGAATTTAGATCCTGCCCTCCGGCCGACTGGACCGTCGGGTGCAGAGTCCGAACAATCCAACACGTCCAAGGATGATTCGTCTGGGTCGGATGAGGGTAGCGGAGACGAGGAAATGGGTTGGGGAGAAGCCCGTGGGCATCATAGTACACACCCTGGTAAGTTTTCGCATGTTTCCCTTCAAGTTAATTAAAAAGTCGCAGGTTTCTCGAGGGAAGAGCTACCACCCCAACCTCGGGTGGCAACTGCTCTTCCAACAGACTTTGAATTCCAGTATTCTCGCGACGAAAGTGACCAGGTTGCTGAGAAGACTTTGGCGGTCGGTAGTGATTCGGGCGATGATAGTTCAACGATGGATCAAGAGGTACAAGCCCGCTTATTTGTTGGAGTACGCTAATTTTCCGTTCCAGCCCAATGACGTCTTGAAGCTTCACCATGAGAGAAACGGCCATCCCCGACTTCCTGATCCTGCTCTGCTGGAGCTTCTTCGTGCTGCCGAGATAGATACCTCCAATTCGAAGGTGAAACGGAAACGGAAACGGAAATCGAAACAGAAACAGAAGGCGGTCGTTGGATCCGAATCCGACGATGAAGGGCCCAAGGCCACCCAACTGGGTTGGTACAGTCCACGCTGGAAGGCCTTTCTCGAGGACGCAAAGGTGGAGTGTCGTGCCCAGCAGGCACTGGAGAACCCTTTTCCGAGCCTTGTTGATGATCTCCCGGTCGCGATCACAGAGTCGCTCTCAGGCCTCTCTCGTCCAATGGCTTAAAAATGGTCAACAAGTTGATGCCGGTAAGCTACTATTTCCCTCGAGACATTCTGCTGACTCGAGGTGTCTACCAGGTGTGTGGCCCACTCATAAGCCTGACATGGCGAGGCTGGTGCGTATGTCTATTTTGTGGTGCGCCTAGTGTCTTATTTTTTTTCTAGCTGTATGACGACTTAGCAACCTGGCGCTCCGATCTAAAGAAAATTGCCATCTCCATCACACCTTCCGCATATGGCCTTTCCCCGCCAGACGACATTCCCGTTCAAGTGCGTGCAGCTTGGGTTCAAGCCGCAGCTGTAGAATTACTCGACGATGGTAAATTTATGCGCCATGGACTAGACGAGTTCGGGAAGACTAAAAATTTTGCGCACCCTGCGCTTCTGGAGGCCATCATCTTATTCTTCTACACAGGATCTTATCGCATTGCTCGTAGGCGACCAGCCATTTTTCGGAAGGAGGTACCATTAACATGCTTAGCTCTCGTTTGCACTGCGGTACGTCCTCGATATTGACGTGTCATTGTTCTGACACATTATTTCAGTTTGATTGCGTCTTCCAGGGCCTCGAGAAAAATGGTAACGGCAAGTTTTATTCAAAGTTCGCTGCCAAGGAGTACGAGTCCGTTTATCTTTGGTTGCTTGGGCTACTCAATGATGTCATGAGTGATCCATATCACGGTCCGAAGCTGGTGCAGCAGCTTCGTGAATGGGCCAAGATTGGATGGTAAGTAGTCTTTTAACATCACATTCAGCCCTAACGAATTCATCCAGGGCGGAGGCATCCAAACTCGACGGCGTTGACACGTCGAAACATCGTCACCTGCGCGTCCAGCTTGATTGAGCCCCCTGGCGGCATTTTTCGTAGTATTAATCATCACATCATATCCTCGCATACGTTTTTCTCTTGTCACTTGTCGTCCGCTAGTATTGTTTCACGCTGATCGAATATATCGTCATTTGTTTGCTACTGTTCCCGAGCCAAGTAAGCCACCTTCTGAGTGGTTTGTGAGTGTCTGTGCACACATGGACAGATCTCTACAGAGACTAATGATGATATTTAACACCCTTCTGAGTGGTTTGTGAGTATCTGTGCAAACATCCTGGACAGATCTGTACAGACGGACAGAGAATTATTTTGGTCCTTACTGGGCGGGTCTGTGGGTGTCTGTGCAGAGATCTACAGCAAAAGTTCTACTGTGGCAAACTAGCTAGTAGGGACCAAGCTGTACGTATGGCGCGCTGTCCAGATCTGTACAGATCTGTACAGAGCCTGGTAATTTACTGATGTAAAGCGTTCGGATTAGAGTTGACTCGCGCTTCTAACTCTGGCCGTCGTTTAAGGGCGCGAGATAAAGCTGATTGACTAAAGGCCAAAGCCCCTGTGAGTTCTTTTTCGAAGTGTAAAACTATTTCGGCTTGTGACTGATGAGGATGGGTATCAATGTATGCGAAGACAGCGAGCCAGTCATTTAAGGTGAGATTTTTTCGAGTCGTGACCTTATGAGGTTTGGCTGAGGTAGTGGGTGTATCTTTATTCTTTGTGACTGTCTGCGAGCGCTGCTTGTAGGGAGCTGGCTTCTCCCGCGGTTTGCGGGTCTTTTCGGACATGCGAGAGGAGAACAAAAACAAATTTCGACACCGCTATGCACTTTAGACATTAGTATAGGTACCGAACATGGCCTCATAATGCATAAATCAGCCCGGAGGCTTATGCGTTATGCGTTATGCGTTTCACATGCATATTTCCCGCGTCCCACAACGGGACCCACCCGAAGATGATGCATTATCAAAATTATGCATTATGGGGCCATGCATTATGAAAAAGTGTACTGTAGTTTGATTGAGTGCGTGTTACATGGCTAGGTCAACACATCAGCAAAACCCAGGATCCCTTTTTTGACTTTCAGCGGCTTTTTTGCGCTTGAGTTTTCACGCAACTTTGCAAATGTGCACAAAGGTGTGACAAGGCGACCAAAGACTTACTTGGTTCAAGCCGTTCAAGTCACACAAGAGGAAAAAAACAATCAAGGCTTGAAAACGTAGTTAATTAGATACAATGTGTAAAACCGACGAAAATGACTATGATGCGAGCTCAAAAGAGTGATGATCAGCATATTTATTCACGTAGAAAGTCCGAAATGTGTCGTATGAATTGTGTAGGGTAATATCGCGGCGAAGAAAACGTCTGCCGTAGACAGGAATAAGGTGAGCTGCACGGTAGATTGTATCCACGTGTATGATATTGTAGATAGCTGCATTGTTAGCACCGCAGGCTGGACGCACCATCCACATGCCCGTATCTTCGTCGGGCGAGTCTCCAATGATATCGAACCAGCGCAAAACGGCGCACGGGTATGTCGTTCCTCCGTAATTGAACGAGAAGAAGGCACAAATCCTCGCAACTTCAAGTCCTCGAATGCCCACATCTTCCGACCCAACGTTAACGAAAACGCAGTCATAACGAGGGGCCTCGTTCCGCCACATGGGGCAAGCACGAATATGCTCAATCCGCATGCCACCGATCCCACTTAAGTCGCTCGGGGCATAGAACCGTGAGCATGCAGAGTTGAAAACTGATATTTTGCCCTCATATCGAGGGCATCCTGCGACGGGAATTTCGGATGCATCTCGCGGGTCATCCGGGCGTGTCTGCTGGAAGAGAAAGCGGCGGATCATCTCAGGCAGACGGGGAATATTCAGCTCTTCAGCGAGAGCCAATACATACGTGCACGTTTTGTCTCTGTGCGAAATCAAATCAGACGTCTGGATTCAAAGACAACGAATATACTTGCGAATTGTTTGCGCCAATCGTGTATGTGCTTGCAGAATTGTCGGGCCATGGTCTACTCCGTCAATGCCATCTTCGGGAACAGACACGCCGAGGTTTCCGTCGTGAGAGTCGTCAACTGCATCTTCGGTGGCAGGAAGTGCGGGGTCCCTCGGTTCATCTTGTTGCACTTGCGGGATTCAACATTAGCTTTCAAGCAGCTGAAGATATGCTCTGAACTTACAAACTTGAAGGGCTTCGAGGGCTGCTGAAAGGCAAGTCCCATTCAACATCCCACGGCTGGTAAAATCGACTCGTGCGGCAGCCAGTTTATCGAGTCGTTGATTGGTGACGAGCATTTGACCAAGCGCGTTGAATTTGTTTGATCGTCGCCATGGACCTTTAACAGCCTTGATATGCTTATTCTCTGTAATAGACGAGCACAGTCCATTTGGAGCGCCAAAGAGCTGGATGAGTTCCACGTAATGAGCGACAGCGTGTTGTCGTGGTAGCGAGAATGTGGGTATGGTGCCGCTCGTCAGAAAAATGTCACGATACTTATGGAAGCTGGAAACGGCGTCTCGAACTTGCTCTAGCGTGCGCTCCGTAATGGTATTCCGTCGTACCATGTAACAGAATTCAAGAAATGCACGGAAAGTGCGCACAATGTCCACGGGGACGTGTCCCTCGATGGCTGCTATATAAA
>NW_024539494.1:0-8924 GCF_016758775.1 Suillus clintonianus | reverse complement strand
TTGGTGAATCGAGGAATCAATCTCAATCATGTTTTAGATACACTAGTCACACAGGCCCACAAGCACGACGTGAGCGCCTCAGGATGATGTATGCTCATTGGGACTTGCAGATTCCACAGCTCGCCCGCACCTATCTGCAATGGAAACACAGCAACGAACATGACAGCATGGAATTATCGATGGAGGAGGATGGTCATATATTTCATGTGATTGCGGTTGGAACATTCGGTACGTTACACAACCTATGTACCTATGACATACAATGAATCAAAATCCAGAGCGTGACACTTGTGTTTCCATACATCAGCATCCCGAGGAGCCTGCCAATGCGGCGCTTTTAAGACACGGACTCCTGGGCTGCTCCCCGGTTGAACCGTCTGTGGCTATTGAGGTCCATGCGCTCGAGCTTTACCACAGGCTACGGCGCCGTCATGCACAGCTTAGCATACAAGCCTTTACACGAGCATTATGTGATATTCATAAAGTATGTAACCTCATTTTGTCTTCACGTTGCTAATGCTTATATTTAGGTGAACTATCGCACATGTTTTTGAGAACAATTCTCAATAGCATTTGATGCGTATCTCTCCATTCTCCAGCACATTCGATCGAAAGTCGATGATGCTCTTGGACGTAGTGACGTGGACTGGCGGCTGAAGCACATGTGTCCATGCTGCACTTATGAGGTAAGCCGTCTCATGTCACTTACTACAATCATTTAATTGTGCGTTTAGGTCAATGGTGAAGAGATCCTCAAGCCGAAGATCCTGGCTGCCCATGACGGCAACAATTCCTGCAAGCGAATTGCTAGCGCAGCTCCATCAGATCACCGCAACTTCAACAGTTCATATTTCATTTCTCGTCAAGAAGTTGACCGGTTCAAGGATGAAGTTCAACACCATCAACGTGTCAACCATGACAAGGTCTTTTTTGTTCACTCTGTCGTTGTGCTTATTGATTTCAGTTGAGACCCAGGACGAGGATGTTGATGAGACACTGGCATCCTGCCTAACATGGAAGAGTAGCGCTCCTGATCACAAGAAGAAAGCCGCTGATATTTATGAAACAACTGGGATTTTTGCGTCTGCTTGCCGTCACGGCTTCATTATCAAAGTTTGTGAAATGGTCCGGAGTGGAGAGCTGTGAGTCAGCCTTTGACGTAATTCATCTGATTCTGACGCTTGTAAATGTAGAGCGAAATATCCACTGGCCATCACGAACAGTATGATTGATGCCTATGGCAAAGACATTGGCATGGGCTATGATGTAGGATGTACCTTTGGTGGTATTGTGCGCAACAGCCCTCTCCTCAGCCAGAAAGCCGAAGAAGCTCGGATACAGTTCTGTGTCAATTCATTTCACGGCTACGCTCACAATCGATTATGTCAAGTACAGCACCACCCCCTTTATCTACCTGGTTTTGGCTTAGAGGATCTTGAAACCATGGAGCGCGTGTTCTCGTCATCGAATTCTGTCTCACGTGTTATACGCTATGCATCCAGGTACCACTGGGCGCAATTCCTCGATCTCCACTTTCAACAGTGGGACGAAGACAAATACAGTGAACTCAGTGAGTTTAATCAAGGTTTCACATCACATTCTCGTACTAATACATCATCAGGCAAGTTTCTACTGAACAACTACAGGCAAGCTATTGGCATTATCAAGAAATACAAGGACAAGGTTTCCACGCTCGTCTCGAGCCTTAACCTCTGTGAAGACGATTTCGAATGCTGGATTGAAGAAGAGAAGAATTTTCTGATGGACCTCAAAGATGAACCTGTAGAACATGTGCTTGCATGTTCGTACGTTCAGGCACTAATGGATCTCCAATCTGCCGAGTAAGTGATGTATCTATTTCCGTAACATTGTTTTAAACTTCACGCAGTCAAAAATGGCAAACAATGTCGGATTCATTCAGGAATACGTCACACGCACATGCCATCAATTACGCAGAAGACGTGCAATGGACATCGCGATTGGAAGCGCAACGCCGAGCAGCGTTAGATGGTTTGATGGTCCGCATTCGGGCAGTTGCAGATCTGGAAGATAGGCTCGGCGTCAAAGAGAGATGGACTTCCCAGCATCCTGAATATATGTCAGCACTCAAGCGGATTAGATCTCACAATTTCCGACGTGCGCTTGACAAGCTGCAACAGCTTGTCGTACAGCGTCTACTTGAGCTTTCAAAAGCCAATTTATCGGGCACAGGTAAGTGGCAGGATGACGCACCAATTGGTTTTTGTTTGTTTAACGGTTTCTACAGGTTATAAACTTCGTGTTCACATCGGCAAGGCCATCAAGGCACGAAGCCAGGCCATCCGCAATGCCCTCGATGAATACAATAAGCTAGCACCCTCTATGCTACCCCCTGCGCCGCCACTCGCCTGGAATGATATCGTGAACTATGGGTTTCTGTCTGAGTTTGAGTTGCTCAAACACTCGCATTCTCAACAGGAAGTCTTAACCAAACCCTGGACAGTTCCGGGCAACCGCGAGATCGCGACAATGTATTTCAAGATGAAGCGCTCATACGAGGAGTTGACCCGCCTCAATGTGGAGATTCGTCGATTGCGTACCTTCATCCATGACGAAGGGATATTTCTTCAAGATCGAGTCACTTTTTTACGCGATACAGACCCTCTTCTGGCACATGAAGTAGAAGAATTGAGGGTGCACCTAGCTCGTATCAACGCCACCCACATTATTCGTCTTGACACTATTGAAGCGCTGCCCGAGTTTAGTGGAGTGCGCGGTGCTGGTACCATGACATCTGATGCTGGGCTGGATGAGGATGATGAATCGCCGGAAGACATAGTGGCCGATGATGCTTTCAATGATGATATGATTCGTCTGGCTGAGGTATTGGAAAACATTGCGCTAGATTAAATACTTCGTGTACTTTCATGTGTCGTAGAATGGACTCAATAGTAATGGTTTCTGCAACTCGTCTGTTGTCTGTTGTCCAGGGGGTTTGTTGCGCATTGTCATATTTCATCGCATTGCACAGTACGAGTGTCATGAACCAGTAATGTCCTTACAAGTTGTATGTTACATTATCGCATTTCCTAGAATGAATTTCTCTTTCATCTGTTGATCTTATCAAACTTGAGCTTGAGTCACCCAACACGTGTTTGCCTCACTGCTGCTTGTATTTTAAACCCCACTACTTGCAGGTCAACACAAACAGTGCGAAATGCGAGCCCCATATTCCCCTCCCGCAATCCGTCAGTGGGTGCAATCGCAAGACACCCAGCCACTAAATTGCGACATTGACTGTCAGCGGTTTTCTCGTCGCCGGGGGATTCGCAAAGACAGGGATCAGTCATTCTCTGACACCCTGTCCTTGCACGAACATTTTTGCCTCAATGCAGAAGACCGGAAACTTGCCTTCCATGAGGGTATGTCAGATATAAAAGATGCAGTGCGTATTTGATTCTATATCTACTATCAAGTTTCAACTAACAGTACCAACATTAGGCTACAGGCATGGCTCGCATCGCTGATGCACTCTTCATTGGGTTCGGTCTGCGACCCGAGTGGGATCCAACGCAGCCTCTTCGCACCTCTGATATCACAGTTGATGTTGTTACCACGCGACAGTTCGAGCAGGTTCCTCACTTCAAGCGTGTCGCTGAACGACTACGAGAAACATTTGTTCAGGAAATCGCCATGCTTCACATCTGGCATCTTCAAGACAAGTTGAATAAGGTCACACCTGGACCAGGGTATCGTGTTGACCCAGAGACTCATCGGGTGATGACCAGAAACATTCAGCTTGCTGCAGGACAATCACTCCCCGATGTCGCAACCAATGCAGGCCACGCAGCCCAGCAATCATCAGTCACACCAACTCCCACTCAGCATCGCTCGCAGTCACAGTCACCACACATCGTTTTGACACCTCCCACAGCAAGTTCTCAGCACATTGACCTTATCGAGCCTCGCACATCTCCCAGCACGCATGTTGGCCTGAATGAGCCTCGCCCATCTCATGCACCTCGCCCATCTCCCAGCACTCGCACATCTCCCAGCACTCGCACATCTCGTGCACCTCACACGTCACCCAGCACGCATGTTGGCCTGAATGAGCCTCGCACATCTCGTGCACCTCACACATCTCCTAGCACGCATGTTGGCCTTATTGAGCCTCACTCGCCAATCCAGCGCCGTAGCGGGGGCCTGCGGTACGACCAATGTAATACTGCTATGACTCGTGGAACGGGGGATTCATGGGTGCCACTTGTAGCACCAGCAACTGTATTCGTGCCCACATCTACACCCCCATCATCACGCACTCTGACTCAACATCGCAGTCCTGCTGTCGTTTCCACTGAATCCAGCTCGGATGATAGCTCGGATGATAGTTTGGATGTCTCTGATGTGTCCGCCACTGCTCTGAGTCATAGAGCCCTAGCCGCTCCAAATCATAGCCCTTCTAGCCGCCCATCTTGGATTGTGACACCGCCAGGGTCACCATCTGGAAATCTACAACCCCCGCCAGCTTACTACGTTAATCCTGATATGTCATCCTTCAACTTCACGTTACCGGTACAAGACTTTTTCCGCGCACGTGTTGTGTCACCGAGCACATTATGCTCAATCGACATGATTCTTGATTACGGTGCAGACTGTTGGTATGCTCATTTTGTGGAGGTTGGATTGAGTCATGCAGATGCAATTGAACTGCGCAGCCTAATCATAGAAGGACTTTCTAACGAGGAGCTTGATGTAGTTCTCATTGGTGCTCAGCGTTTGTAAGTAAATTTGCTTAAACGAATTGTGATGCGATATAATCATGTTACGTTTGACTGTTGATATATTTCGCCTTGTCATCCCTGTCCGCTACGTCAAACCGAGTACTAACTTAGCATGTGAAGGTCCGGTGAAGGGTCAAGCTGGATTATTTTTCCTTCTTCAAGTTGTCAAGTTTTGACTTTTCTACTGCGCGTGTACACGACAATGGCTCCTATCACTCAGAAAACGAAAGCTGCGAGGACTCAAGAACAACGGAAGCTTTCAAAGGTGAACTCCGATGCTATGTGGGCCGATATTGAGTCAGGACGCACCGAGTACCTCAAAATCATCGAGTCGCTGGCTGAAAAATACAACATGTTTGTCATTTTTTTGTTTCATTCAGCTTAACCTCACTCCATCTCACACAGGTCAATAGACTGGATGTCAGGTCAGATGTATCTCGGTGGCAAACTTCTAAAGAGAAACCGAACTGCCGGTGTTTTCAACGCCTTTGTACGCAGAAAGATGCATGAACGCAAGGAAAACGGTGAGTACATGTGCGTGATTTATCTAACAGTGATATATTCTATTTCTATTAGGTCTACCCATGGGTCGCGACGCGCTCGCACTTGTCACCAAGCAAGTCAGCAGGTCTGGTGAGTGGAAGAATCTCGACTCCGACGATGAAGACGACCTCCTGAGAGACATGCAAAATGAGAAGGAGATGAAGGCTAATGTTAAAGTAACTGGCCGTGAAGCAGCATCTGACATTGAGAACACGCTGGCTCGTGTTCAGCCAGAGGTAAGGTTTTCCCTCAGCTTTTGCTGGTGTACCACTAATGTCTACTACCAGTTACTCGGCCTCGAGAAGCGTACCGGGTGTAATATTATGTGGATTCTTGCCCGTGGCAAAATCAGCGACTCCTTCATTCCACGTAGCTATGCCTCCGAACCTCTCCAAACAGCATTCCTCCACCTATACAAATCAACCATCGAGTCGGTGGGTATGCAAACCGATGCCTACATTGCATCGGGAGCTGCTGGTGTTATCAAGATGACGACGGGACGCAACACAACGAAGCTACGAGGACAAGTTCGAGAAATGATCCGGGTTGGCATGCGTAAGTCTTCATAAATTTTGTTCATATACATGTGATTGATTGATTCATTGTAATAGATGAAATTTTAACTAAAAATAGAGGCGTCTCCGAGGATTCAGTCCCCAGCGTCGCTTACAACTCATATGATGCCTTCGTCGTCAAATGGGGGGTGGAATTGAGTGGCTGGACAGAGGGCGAAGTCCGGAACCCTGGTAACATCACTTCGTCTGTCGGACTTGCACGTCTGCATGCTGCACTAAAGAACGACGAATGCTATTGGCGTGAGCTTACTCAAGATGAGTGGGAGGCAAAGAAGGAGTCGTTCGAGCAGCAAGTTCTCAACGGCACGATCAAAGGACGCGCTGCACGTTCCGACAAGGGTATCAGTCGAAAGAGAGGTTCAAAACAGACCCATAAAAGTCGCGAGACTGTGAATACTGATGGATCAGAGGACGAGAACAACCAGGAGAATGGAGACGAAGAACCGGAGACGATCAACACACAGGAACAACACCAGGAACTCAATGGCAACCAACGCGAAGACACCCACCTGGAGAACGACATCACTATGACCGATGATATGATGCTGCGACCAGATTCCCTCGGTACTCTTCCTACACCTCCGCTTGATTATGACCTGGATCCCTTTGATCCCGAAGTCCTCCGCATGTTCCTCGAGAGCCAGGATCTTCCCTATGAGCCTTTGCATGGCGCAGGCACCAGCACCCTTACTCCAGCTGATGGTTATGTATTCTAGTGCTTTTTTTCATCTCCTGGCTTTGATATATGAGCTCCTGTTGGCCTTCAAGTTGTTCTCTTGTTTGCACCTAATATATCCTGCATTTCCGTCCTTCTAGTCTATTATATTGTGTATAGTGTTTCTTACATGCTTTATACTAAGAGTCTTACAGAAATAGAACAGTTTTGCACAGTATCTTGAGCTCGTTGTGTCCGACGACGAGCAGCACGGCTGTCAAAACATAAGTCACGGGACTCGTGGGAGACGTTGTTGATCAAACGATAAGTCACGGGACTCGTGGGACGCGTTGTTATTGATCTAATCAATTATTGTTATCTATTTAAGTCACGGGACTCGTGGGACGCGTTGTTATTAATCTAATCATTATCAGGGAGATTATCGTTATCTATTGTTATCTAAATGATCTAATCCCCAGGCTATGTACACCTGAAGTACCGAGGTAACGCTGGTGGTATTGCTGGTGTAGCGGAGTAATGGATTCGAGGGTTATAACCCCCGGAGACCAAATTAGGCACCGAGCTATATAAAGGTGAGATCTTATGTCACTCAGGTGTCCTTCATGCGAGCTCGGGTCAGTAAAACATTACATGTCTCACTACACTAGGCCTGACGGGGCTGCATGAATGGAAGCTTCAGTATCGGAGGCCCTGGATCTTCAATTCAGCTCGGGTCAGTGAGATATGAACAGCTTGCATGGAATCTACATTTTTTCATTGTCGTTGACCCTAGATATTGATTGAAAGGGGTTAGTAGGATCTTTCCAAGCCGTGACTCGCGTTCGTATGTGACACGTGGCCCCGGTGCTCTACCAATGCCATGTCACGGTAGCCCCACAAGTCAGACCACCTGAGTGACATAAGATCTCACCTTTATATAGCTCGGTGCCTAATTTGGTCTCCGGGGGTTATAACCCTCGAATCCATTACTCCGCTACACCAGCAATACCACCAGCGTTACCTCGGTACTTCAGGTGTACATAGCCTGGGGATTAGATCATTTAGATAACAATAGATAACGATAATCTCCCTGATAATGATTAGATTAATAACAACGCGTCCCACGAGTCCCGTGACTTAAATAGATAACAATAATTGATTAGATCAATAACAACGCGTCCCACGAGTCCCGTGACTTATCGTTTGATCAACAACGTCTCCCACGAGTCCCGTGACTTATGTTTTGACAGCCGTGCTGCTCGTCGTCGGACACAACGAGCTCAAGATACTGTGCAAAACTGTTCTATTTCTGTAAGACTCTTAGTATAAAGCATGTAAGAAACACTATACACAATATAATAGACTAGAAGGACGGAAATGCAGGATATATTAGGTGCAAACAAGAGAACAACTTGAAGGCCAACAGGAGCTCATATATCAAAGCCAGGAGATGAAAAAAAGCACTAGAATACATAACCATCAGCTGGAGTAAGGGTGCTGGTGCCTGCGCCATGCAAAGGCTCATAGGGAAGATCCTGGCTCTCGAGGAACATGCGGAGGACTTCGGGATCAAAGGGATCCAGGTCATAATCAAGCGGAGGTGTAGGAAGAGTACCGAGGGAATCTGGTCGCAGCATCATATCATCGGTCATAGTGATGTCGTTCTCCAGGTGGGTGTCTTCGCGTTGGTTGCCATTGAGTTCCTGGTGTTGTTCCTGTGTGTTGATCGTCTCCGGTTCTTCGTCTCCATTCTCCTGGTTGTTCTCGTCCTCTGATCCATCAGTATTCACAGTCTCGCGACTTTTATGGGTCTGTTTTGAACCTCTCTTTCGACTGATACCCTTGTCGGAACGTGCAGCGCGTCCTTTGATCGTGCCGTTGAGAACTTGCTGCTCGAACGACTCCTTCTTTGCCTCCCACTCATCTTGAGTAAGCTCACGCCAATAGCATTCGTCGTTCTTTAGTGCAGCATCAGACGTGCAAGTCCGACAGACGAAGTGATGTTGACAGGGGTTCCGGACTTCGCCCTCTGTCAGCCACTCAATTCCACCCCCCATTTGACGACGAAGGCAA
Source organism: Suillus clintonianus (assembly GCF_016758775.1). Taxonomy (NCBI): domain Eukaryota; kingdom Fungi; phylum Basidiomycota; class Agaricomycetes; order Boletales; family Suillaceae; genus Suillus; species Suillus clintonianus. Next base: position 318 of record NW_024539494.1, on the reverse strand, counting down.
GTCATAATGAGTTGGTAAGCCACGCTGGGGACTGAATCCTCGGAGACGCCTCTATTTTAGTTAAAATTTCATCTATTACAATGAATCAATCAATCACATGTATATGAACAAAATTTTATGAAGACTTACGAATGCCAACCCGGGATCATTTCTCGAACTTGTCCTCGTAGCTTCGTTGTGTTGCGTCCCGTCGTCATCTTGATAACACCAGCAGCTCCCGATGCAAATGGTAGGCATCGGTTTGCATCCCACCTGACTCGATGGTTGATTTGTTAGAGGTGGAGGAATGCTGTTTGGAGAGGTTCGGAGGCATAGCTA